>NC_045428.1:146871081-147177257 GCF_902635505.1 Sarcophilus harrisii | reverse complement strand
ATTTTTATATTTTGCCTTTCTTTGCAACCCTAGTAATTAGCACAGTGCCAGGCACATAGTAGGCACTAAATAAATGATTGTTGACATGAATTTGGAATTCTTTGGTTACACAGCATTAAATCTGGGTTCAGATATTACATGAATTCTTTCTGGCCTCTAAGCAACTTAAATCAGAAGTTGTGACTATCTAAAATGTATTTCCCAGTGGCAAAAAAAAGCGTCGATATCTATTTTAGTAGCAACAATTTCTCCCTTCCTTTTCCTAATCATCAATCAGTAAACATTTATTAAATGTGTACTATTTTTAAGTGCTAAGCCTGGAATGCAAAAAGAGACAAAAGTTTGTATCTTGATATGACCAAAAGTGTATGACCCAAGGCCACACTGTTATTATCTCTTTCATATTCTTCCCCTTTCTTTGTTTTTTTTTTTAACCTGTTTGGTTACAGTTCCTATTTCTTCCTTTTATTTCTAAACCAATCATAATTTTCTTTACCTTTAGATTCCTTGTCACATGTTGTTGCTTAATAGACAAAAAAGAATCTTCATTTTCCAGAAAAACCGTTCCAATTTCTCTGTGAATATGAAAAATGTATGTGTCAAAACAAGTTAGCAATTAACTGTGACAAACATTCTAGCTGTATATATGATTCTGTGATTGTGGCATCTGGCCAGCTTCTTTATCTGGTGAAAAACAAAGTGTGATAAGAGGAACTCTACTGATTGTCATAATTGTAGCCTTGAAGCAGAAAGGGAGTTTAAGGGAAGGTCATTCATTGGAGCAGTCATTGGGTGTCTGTAACAAGAGTGGCCATCTGAGGAACTATCTTAAAGGCAAAAAATACAGGGGAAGTATGAAATGTTTCCACGTTTACATGAAAGCTTAGCTTGACGTAAAAATGAAGGAAGGATGAAGTGATAAAAATGGTAAAATCAGGTTTCTGCTGAGTCTATCAAAATAACAGCTAGGCTGGGACCACAGAAAATAGATTCTGACCGTTGATCTCTTAAGTTGATGCCAACCTTTCACTGAAGGGCTTCTCTGGATTGCTGTTCTCCAGCACAGAATAGTTTATGATCTTCTTGACCCTTCGCTCTAAATTATCCTGATACTATATCTTAAAGTGATTATAGCTCACGTGTATATAATACACACGTGCACTTAATATTTTACATATGATTGCACTGAATGAGCTTCTGTAGAAATGTCTCAGCATTTAGAAGGTTGACATTAAATCTAAATAATTTGTGCAGCATTTTATATGGTGTCGGGGGGAAATGCCAAATTCTGGTTTATTTTATTAATTTTAAATGCATTGTTCTTTTGTTATAGGTTAATGCAGGCCCTCTGGCATATGCCCGAGCTTTCTTGGATGACTCAAGTACTAAAAGATATGCTGACAATAAAGTAAAGCTTTTGAAGGAAGTTTTCAGGTAAAATCACAAAATTTTCAGATTTAAAAAAGATCGTATTAATGGGGTTTTGTTGTTGTTTTTCTTACCCCGGTTATTTTCCAATAATACTGTTCTCCCCCAAAAAACTTTTCCTCTTTTATAACAAGAAAAAACAGTTAAGTAACAGCCCCTGTCTGACAGGTATGCGCCATTCCATGCCTGTAGTTCACCACCTTTCTATCTCACCAATAGCAGAAAGTTTGTACAGTGGATAGGGTCTGGGACATGGAGTCTCTAAGGGAAATGGAAGGGAATAAGCATTTATAGAGTGGCTACTATATGCAAAACACTATCCTAATAAGTGCTTTAAAGATAATATCCTATTTGCTCCTTGTAAGAACTTTGCAAGGGAATTGTTATTTTTTATCCCCATTTTGCAATTGAGGAACCTGAAGCAGAAGGATGTTAAATCTCACAGTTAGTGTCTGAATACAGATTTGAACTCAAGCAGCCAGATGGCTCAGAGGGTAGAGCACTGAGCCTGGAGTCAGGAAGATCTGAATCCAAATCCTGCTTCAATACTTATTAGCTGCATGACTCTGGATAAATCACCTAACCCCGATTTGCTTCTGGAGAAGGACATGGCAAGCTGTTCCAGTGTCCTTGCCAGGAAAACCCCATGGCAATATTAGCCTGATGTGGTCTATAAGATCACAAGGAATAGGATGCAGCTGAACAACTAAACAACAAAACATACTGGAGAAGGAAATGGCAAATCATTCCAGTATCTTTGTCAAGAAAACCTCAATTGGGATCATGAAGAGGCAGACATGTCTGAAAAACAACTGAACAACTTCCTGATTCAGGAAAGCCTTAAGTCAAACACAAGTGCTGTTACTTGGGCCAAGTCATTTAAATTTCCTCCACCTCAGGTTCTTTAAAATGGGATAATAACCCTCAAAGGGTTGTTGTGAGCGTAAAATGAGATAATATTTTTCAAATATTTTGCAAATTTTAAAGTGATAGATATTATTAGTCCTATAGAATCAAATTTGATTATTATTGGTTATTAAATTATTATTGAATTTATCTGAATTTTAATGTTTTTCAAACTCTAATTTTAATGTTTTTCTTTCCTAATATTCAGTAGTATTTATAACTTGCTTCCCTTTAAAATAGCACTAAATTACTAGAAAACTATGCAGGGGTCAATTATTGGTAGAGAGACAAAAGTAAGCTTCCCTGTCTGCTTCTAAAGCCATCTCCTTCCCAATTTCAGGCAATTTGTTGAAGCTTGTGGCCAGGCTTTGGCAGTAAATGAACGTCTTATTAAGGAAGACCAAATAGAATATCAGGAAGAAATGAAAGCTAACTACAGGGAAATGGCAAAAGAACTCTCAGAAATCATGCATGAACAGGTAAGTGCTGAATCCTAACGATAAGATTTAGGAAAGTGATCCTTTAGGATATACCAGTGATTTACACTTCTGAGTTCATTCCAAGCTTGCTAGGCTTTCCATGTTTTTTCTGCTGCTTTTCCTTCTAAAAGATAGAAGGATTTCACATTTTTGCACTCCCTTCACCAAAGCACATATTCCTTTCAAAAGCGCATCATGATTAAATTGTCCGTTGGTTGTAATATAAAGCGGATCAGGTTTTCAGGCCCTAAAATGTACCTTCATAAGTTTCCATCCTCCCTATTGGAATTCTTTCAAGTCACATTGCCACTCTAAAATTTTACCTATAATAGTTACATATGCCTTGTTGTTAAGTATCTTTATTCATCAGTTCTCCAGAATTTAGAAGATTGACTAATTTGGATTAAATAAATATAATTTATATGGAATCATTACTTATTTTTTCCATATATTCTAGATACATAAATTTTTAAAAGTTTTTGTTAGTTTAAAACTAATCTGGATGAGTCTTATAACTTTATTTCTTGTGTTCAACATAATTAATGTTGATATCATTTAGCATGTGATGCATTTCATAATTTCCTATATTTGCTTATGTATTAACTAATGTGGCAATAATATCTGCAGAATATCTTTTGCGTATAAAGTTGTCATCTGTCATGAGATGACTTTATAAATTTTTATAAATTGAAATTCTTGAACTTTAATTTTTTTACCTCTTTTTCCCCCCATGCAAACGTGATCAGCTGGGATGGTAATGTTGTTTGGTTTTGCCTTTTTTTTTTTTTTTTTTTTGCTAAATTTTGATTGGAAAAAAAATTGTATTAAAATACAGTACCACACTGATATAGAAGGAAATCAGTCTTTCTCTGGACATTTTAGACTATTGCTTTCCAGAGTATTTTGAGTGTGACTTTCTAGAGTTACAGGGGAGCTCTTCTTTACAGCCACAATGGAGTTTTAGAACAATACTAGAAATGAAAGCTTAAATGGAGGCAAATTTGGGTATGCGGAAGACAGAAAAAAAAAGGGAAAGAAATCATAGAACCCAATAAAATTGAATCCAGGAGAATATGGTATAATATGGTGCTTTTTCATGTTGAGTATCAGCTTTCTTTTAGCTTAATCTTCCAAGTCTCTCCCCAAAATGGAAAAAGACCGAGCCACTTCCAAACCATGAAACTAGAAAGAAAATGTTAACAGGTTAGATTTGTATTTAGCTCCCTGTGTGCACCTTTTGGTCTGGGAGCCAGGATGAATCTGTGCTAAGTCCCAGGGAACAAGTTCACTGAATACATTCATTCAACAATGGGAGACAGTGTGAGACAGGAGGAGGAGTACTTAATTTGGAATCAAAAACCTAGTTTCAAACCAAGTTCTGACTCCCGTCTGTGTAGCCTCAGGCAAGTGATTTTGGACTACATCACCTCCAAGAACCTTCCCAGTTCTGAAACTATGATCTGATCTGATTCTATAATCTTATAATCTTCCATGACACTTTCTCTCTCCCTCTTCCCCACTTTTCTCACTTTCTCTTCCTTTCTCTTTTTCTCTCTCTTTCCCCTCCCTTTCCTTTTCTCTCTTCCTATTTCTCTGTCTCTATCTCTCTTTCTCTCTGAATCTGTCTCTGCTTCTGTGTGTGTCTCTCTGTCTCTGTCTGTCTTTCTCTGTGTGTGTGTGTCTCTCTCTCTGTCTCTTTATATATATATACACTGAAGTTAAACATGAGCTTCTTCAAGATGAGAACTACTTTTCATATTTATTTTTATATCTTAAATGTATAATATAGAATAGAAATTAAATAAATATTTAAATTGAATTGGAAGATTCCAAAAGACCCACACAAGATGGTATTCGCCTCCAGAGAGAGTGAGAGCTGATGGATTCTAAATGCAGTGAATCATAGTTTTTTTCACTTTCATAATTTTTATTTTTTTTATTTTGTGTTTTCTTTTGCAACATTGCTACCAAGGAAATATGTTCTGCATGACTTCACATGTATAATTGACATGAAATTGTTTTGCATTCTCAGAGGGAGAAGGGGTAAAAGAGGGAATTAATTTTGAATTTAATTTTTTTAAATGAATGTTAAAATGTTTTTTATATATAATTGGGCAATACTTAATGAAATAAGATAGTCCTAAAATAAGCAAATTGGATTGACTTGTAAGACACTAGAAGATAGTTTAAGTACTATGTAATACAAACATATGTAATATGTATTCTCTGCCTTAAGGTAGTTGTAGTCTAGTAGGCCCTAGATTTCTTCATCAGTAAAATGGCAGCTTTGAGCTCAGTTATCTCCAAGATCATTTCCTGTTCTAAAAGTGGAATTCCCAACTTTTTTGTGACTTGGGCCCCTTTTGGTGTTCTGAAGCCAATGACTTCTCTTCTCAAAATGTTTTTAATGTGCAAAATAAAATACATAGAAAAAAGAAATTGAAATACAGTTATCAAAATATATTTTAAAAATAAAACAAGTTTGTAGACTCTAGATTAAATGCTCCTCTTTTAGAGAAAAATGTAATAAAACTTTCTAAGGAAAAGAAAAAGCCTAAAGATTAAAAAGCTAGGAAATGTTGATCTGATTATGGTCCATTTTTTTGTATCTCCAGAGCTTAGTATGTTGTCCAGGTGCTTAATAAATGCTTATTGACTTACTTATTGTGTGAAATAAAAAATTTGACTTTGCAAACTGTCAGAGCCAGGTGTTAGACCACACACCATTGTCCCCAATAATTGACGGGACCTCATGAGAAAATTAATCATGTTATCTGAAATAGTCTGTTTTGAGAAATATTTGTTCTTGGCTGATAAAACTGTTTTCTAATATTGCCTTTTTTTCCTTTTTATTATTTTTATTTATTGGAGATTTGTCCCACGGAAGAGAAGGCAAATGTCTTACCTAATTCACTTCACATTTTCAATGCCATCAGTGGGACGCCGACAAGCACAACTGTCCATGGGATGCCTAGCTCTTCTTCACTTGCATGATTGTTCCTCATCAGAAACTTGAGAGGATGTGTGATTTTCTTTTGTTATTTACAATCTCAAGAGGACTTCAGACTGAGAACACGGACAAGAAAATGGGAATGAGAAAAGTCGGAAATAAACTGTTTCATAGTAAACTTTCTATAGAAGTACTAAAGGGATGCACATTTTTTTTTTTCAATTCCACTGGCACTACATACAGTTGTTACTACGTCATTATGTCTCAGCAGAGGCATGTGGTGGAAACTCTGCAGCTAGAGCTAACGTTCCTTCTTCATTACGCAGTAGTATTAAATAAATGGCACATTTAAAGAATGTTGGTGAATGTATGTAACAGTGCTATTAACACTGTTTAAAGTTGGGATAGCCTTATGTTTTCTGGGCTAGGCTAGTGAATGTTGAAAATATTTAGGTATTCTCTATTTTTCTCCTATGGCACATTCAGATTGAGTACAAGGACAAGAACTATTTTTGTGCCTAGATAGACACTAGTTTTTGATGATCTAAGGGAACTGACAATTATAGTTTTTTGTACCAGTGAACAAGAAAGTAAAAGTCCTATTTTATACTTACTGGTATTTGCAAAATATGTGAGCTTAAAAACTGGTCACACCATTTAGAACCAAATGTCTGTATTAATAAAATACAGTTATGCTACAATTTAAAAAGCAGAACAAAAACTGACATGTATATAAAGTTTGTTAATACAGAATCTATATTCTGTACATATGTGTATGGCATTTCTATACTTTTTTTTTAATACTCATACCAGCTTCTGCATTAAGTTTAATTGTAACTGATTTGTGATGTTCTTCGTATAGGCTCTATATTTGACTCGACAGTTTTATTCTTGTACATAAATAAGTGCAATATGAAGATGTATACAGTCTTTGCTCTCTTAGGTTTATACACTGTTTAAAAAAATTCATCTTTTTTGCCAAAATGATGATTTAGGAATTGGTAATCATAAATCCTGTGGTCAACAGTGGCATAATTTAAAGCTTTTACCATGTTGTTCTTTTAAGACATTAATTTAGTAATTTTATATTTGGGAGAATAAAGGTTTTTAATTTTATTTAACTGGAATCACTTCCCTGCTGTAATTAAACATTCTGTACCACATCTGTATTAAAAACAAACAAACAAAAAATATTGCTGATTTCTCTGTACTGTGTCTTGAGTGTTATTGTTCATGACTGATTTAAAAAGGGATGGACTTTCCAAAGAGCTTCTTAAGACTAGAAGATACTACAGCAACTTGAGTGAACTATTATCCTTTTTACTTGAATTAAAAGGATACAGATTTGATGATTTCAGCCTTTAAGTAGGCAGTGACAGGTTTTTTTTCTCTGTTTCTCATTTTTTCTTTTTTAAAATTAACTTAAATTTAAATAATCCATTCATTTTATTCATCTCATTTGTCTCATATTTCTACACCCCACTTCCTCATCTTGTACCTAAAATACCATCAACAGACCAATTCAGGTGCATCATAGGAGACAGGTTTGCATAATGGCTAGAACCCCGAGCTTAGGACCAGGAAGATCTGGGTACAAATACTTCTTCAACATATTCACTAGTTCTGAGACTGTTGATAAGTTCCTTAACCTCAATAAGCCTCATTTTTTTTCCAGTTGTAAAAAAGAGAAAATAATAGCACTACTTCAGCGTGGTGAGAATAAAATGAGGTAATATATGTAAAGCAGCTTTCAAATCTTAAAGCAGTAATTATTTTTATCATCATGTTGGATATTGGTGCTAATTCAGCTTATGCCCAGATAACCTTTGGAAAGCAATAGAATTTTCATCCTTACAATACATTAATAGAAAGAAAAAAAAAAATCCTCCTTGCATAGATAGGCTAATCAGTTTGTTAGGAAAGGTCTTCAAATTTTGAAAATTTTGTATAGACATCTTGTGAACTTCAAGTTCCACCTATAAATATCACAGCAGTTTTTAAATAATATTTTATTTTGCAAATACATGCATTTCACCTTTGCAAAATCTTGTGTTCCAAATTTTTTCCCTCTTCCCTATCTCCAAGACAGCAACAATCTAATATAAGTTAATGCAATTCTTCTAAACCTATTTCTATATTCATCATGCTACCGAGGAAAAATCAGATCAAAAGAGAAAAAGATCATGAAAAAGAAAAAAACCAAGCAAACAATAACAACCCTCCCCCCAAAAAAGGTGAAAATATTATGCTTTAATCCACATTCAGTCTCTATAGTTCTCTCTCTGAGTGCAGATAGGATTTTCCATCTCAACTCAAATGGAATTGCCTTGAATCACTTGATTGTTGGGAAGAACCAAGTCCATCATAATAATCTATGATGAATATAGTCAAGTCTGTCACAGTTGATCATCACATAATCTTGTTACTGTGCACAATGTTCTCTTGGTTCTGCTGACTTCACTTAGCATCAGTTCATGTAGATTCAGACTTTTCTGAAATCAGCCAGCTCATCATTTCTTATGGAACAACAATATTCCATTGCATTCATAGACTATAACTTATTCATTTCCCAACTGATGAGCATCCCCTCAACCTGTAGTTCCTTGCCACTACAAAAAGGGCTGCTAATAAACATTTTGGTACATGTGGATCCTTGTCTCTCTTTTATGATCTCTTTGGAATACAGACCAAGTAGAGACACTGCTGTATCAGAAGATATACCTAGTTTTATGGCCTTTTGGCCATAGTTTCAAATTGCTCTCCAGAATGGCTGGATCATTTCACAACTCTACCAAGAATGTATTAATATTCCAGTAGTCCCACATTTATCAGATTATAATTTTATAAATTATCTTTTCCCAACACTTGTCTTTTATAATGTCCTTAGCCAATCTGAGAAGTACGAAATGTTACTTCAGAATTGTCTTAATTTGCATTTCTCTAATCAATAGTGATTTAGAGCATTTTTTCATATAACTAGAAATGGTTTTTAATTTCTTCATCTGAAATATCTGTTCATGTCCCCATTTATCAATTGGGGAAGGCTTGTATTCTTATAGATTTGAATCAATTCTCTATTTTAGAAATGAAGCCTTTATCAGAAACACCGGCTATCAGATTTTTTTCCCCAGCTTTCTGCTTCCTTTCTCATCTTAGCCATATTGGTTTTGTTTGTATCACAGCAATTTTCAAACATGTGTCTATCAAGAAAGGTCTCATCTGTTTATAAAGAAGAGTCTTTGTAAAAATTAGCAGCAATTACTCAGTAGAATTTGATTCAGAACTTAAGAGAATTGCCCACCATCTTACCCTATGTCTTGCCACTGGGCTCTGGTAACTGAGGGAGAGAGTGAGGTTGAGGACTTCATGGCTCTACCTCATTTAAATCCTTAAATTCAATTCACTTGCAAGTCAAGACATCTCTCTCCTGATATCTGTCATTGGTCCTCTTCAAGAATGAAGGATGAACGACAAGTGAATTATACAAAGGTGCTTTTAGATGGAGTAGATAAAATCTGCAACCTGCAATAATAAACAGTAGATAGGAAATCAATTAAAGAGTGGTAGGTGGAAAACTTGGTTCCTTTGAAACTTAGGACAAGCATATTCAAGTCAAATTCACTTCCTTCTCAAACTGATTTTACAGATGAGGAAACTGAGGCAAATAAGGTTAAATGACTTATACAGGGTCACACACCTAATTATGTGCCTTAGGACAGATTTTAACTCAGAAGGATGATTCTTTCTGACTCCAGCTCCAGCACTCTATCCACTGAGCCCCACAACTGCCGTATGCTACTTCCTTACTTTCTGATTGAGTTACCAGGGCAATTGGCTAGTGGCTGCTGGGGATCTAATGCTGTCTGGCAGAATAGATCCCTTCATGTGAGAGAATGATAACGATACAAGGAGACTGAGAGGCAGTTGCGTTCTCTGACCTTCCTCTTCCCTCTGCCTTCCATTTATTTCATTCCCAATCCACAAGCAACATCTGTGTCAGTCAAGGCTGATTTGCAATTCCTTCAAGTGTTATGATTTACATCTGTGGGGGCTTTCAGAGAATCGACCTGCCCCTTCACACTTAGGCATGGTCCTTAACAAGCTTGTAAATCCTTTTTGTACAGATAATTGATATTTGTGCTGTGAATAAACTAGCAGGCACAATTTCACCCTCTGTCCAAAGGTGACAGAAGACAGGGCATGGTACATTTAGTCATCTCATGTTTGCAGTGCTCACAACAAATACAAACAGCATATTGTGAAGATAATTGTAGCTTTTATATACTAATATTTATTGCAGAGCATAAATAAGTTGAAAAATACTATGAAGAATTTGATAAATATTCCTAACAAAAGCAACATTTTCTTGATACTCGGGTATTTCATTGTGAAAGAGAAAGACAGAAAAGAAGAGGGGGACGAGATAATTTTTAAAAATTTGATTTGGAGATCAAATTCATTCCCAATCCACAAGCAACATCTGTGTCAGTCAAGGCTGATTTGCAATTCCTTCAAGTGTTATGATTTACATCTGTGGGGGCTTTCAGAGAATCGACCTGCCCCTTCACACTTAGGCATGGTCCTTAACAAGCTTGTAATCCTTTTTGTACAGATAATTGATATTTGTGCTGTGAATAAACTAGCAGGCACAATTTCACCCTCTGTCCAAAGGTGACAGAAGACAGGGCATGGTACATTTAGTCATCTCATGTTTGCAGTGCTCACAACAAATACAAACAGCATATTGTGAAGATAATTGTAGCTTTTATATACTAATATTTATTGCAGAGCATAAATAAGTTGAAAAATACTATGAAGAATTTGATAAATATTCCTAACAAAAGCAACATTTTCTTGATACTCGGGTATTTCATTGTGAAAGAGAAAGACAGAAAAGAAGAGGGGGACGAGATAATTTTTAAAAATTTGATTTGGAGATCAAATTCATTCCCAATCCACAAGCAACATCTGTGTCAGTCAAGGCTGATTTGCAATTCCTTCAAGTGTTATGATTTACATCTGTGGGGGCTTTCAGAGAATCGACCTGCCCCTTCACACTTAGGCATGGTCCTTAACAAGCTTGTAATCCTTTTTGTACAGATAATTGATATTTGTGCTGTGAATAAACTAGCAGGCACAATTTCACCCTCTGTCCAAAGGTGACAGAAGACAGGGCATGGTACATTTAGTCATTTCATGTTTGCAGTGCTCACAACAAATACAAACAGCATATTGTGAAGATAATTGTAGCTTTTATATACTAATATTTATTGCAGAGCATAAATAAGTTGAAAAATACTATGAAGAATTTGATAAATATTCCTAACAAAAGCAACATTTTCTTGACACTCGGGTATTTCATTGTGAAAGAGAAAGACAGAAAAGAAGAGGGGGACGAGGTAATTTTTAAAAATTTGATTTGGAGATCAAAAACTGATCTACTGACTACTCAGGAGCTTCATACCTATAAAGAGATTCAGTCAGCCCTGAATGTGTTAAACACTGAATGGCATCATTAAAAAAAAAAAAAAAAAAAAAAAAAGACTAATTTAAGAGAAAGAAAATGACTGATTAGAGACAGAGGAATTATTTCACAATTATCCTTCTGTGTGAAGACCAGTCATCAAATGGTAAAAGCAAAAGTCAGCATATGCACTGAATTAGAAGAAAGGATAAATATATATTACTGTGTATGATTATAGCAGTTCTAGCCTCGTTTAATAAGCTGTCAGCCCTGAAAGAAGAGGATTCATTATCACTATTTCTCATGAAAGTTGAACCAATGCAGACAGTTGCCACAGTGGGAAGGTGGTTAAAAACAAGACAAAAAACTTGGTGAACTACAGTAGCCTGAGGCAATTCACAGTTCGATTCCAATATAATTCAATCCAACAAACTTTTAATAAATGCTTAATAAAACACTGGTTTAGATCCTGGGGATTCAAAGACATCAACAAAATACTAGTAGCAGAAGAGATGAAATAAGGGTTTCTATAGGAAATAAGGGTTTCTATAGGAGCGCCTGAGTTGACCTTTGAAAGAAGAAAAGAATACTGAACTGCAAAGATGAGAACAATGCCAGCCAGATATTGAGGAACACTGTGTGTAAACACATGGAAACAAACAGTAATCCAATTTGACTAGAATATAGAGTTCAAGAAGGAGAACCAGTGAAATACAGTTGGAGAGGAGATGGTAGGCAAATTGTAGAATAACTTTTACATGCCAGTTTAAGGAATTTGATTCCCTGTTACTTATAGAATATATGAGCAGAGATGGCTGTTATCTACTATCCTCAAACAGGGATCTGCTTCCTTTCTCAATGGATTTAATGCCTGGATCACAGTCTTTCTTTGCACTACAATTGCTTAAGGGACCATAAATAAATAGCGATATAGGGAGAGAAAGAGAAAGAGAGAGTTGGATGGATGGATAAATGGATAGGGAGGGAGGGAGGGAAGTAGAAATACTCCCTCAAATAACAAAACTTCCCAATTTTTCAATCTACTCGGTTTCCATGACCTTCTTCTCTACTCTATCTGGCTAAACACAACTTAAATCCTATGTTCTTCTGCAAGAGGCCATTCCTGATCCCATCCCACTTCTAGTGTCTTCCTTTTAAGATGACCTTTTATACTGTACATTGCTTATGTGCATGTAGTTATTTGAATGTCACCTCCCCAACTTGAATATGAGTTTCTTGAAGACAAGGATTGTGTTTTTGCCCTCCTTTTTTTAATTAAAATTTTTTTTTGCATCCCTAGTGCTTAGCACAGAGTCTGTCTGTTACATTAAGAAATGATTGTTGACTGCCTGAGGATTGACATGGTTAGACCTGTGATTTAGAAATATTGTTTTTCCAGAACTTTTGGTCAATAAATTGTAGAAGTGAGAGACTAGAAACAGGAAGATCAATTAAAAGGCTATTAGAGGAGTGCAGGTAAAAAAATGATCCTGAATTAGTGGGATGTGTACCTTTGTGAGTGAAAAAAGGGATAAAGATAAAAGATGTTGTAGAAGTAGAATTGACAGCACTTACCAACTAATTGGCTATCTCATACCAGATAGGGATTCCCAGAAGAGTCAAGGATGACTATGTAATTACAATCTGTGTGGCTAGAAGGGCAGTGGTGCCTTTCAAATAAGGAAATATGTAGGAGTTTTGTTTTAGAAAAACAGATAAATTCCTTTTATGTTATCTATTTTTTTTTTTAACAATTTTGTTGTTTGGCAATACTATTAACAATTAATTTTTTTAAGTTTGATGATTGGTTTCTATGTTTGCATTAAAATCTTAAAATACTCTGAGAGATGTTAACATAGAAATAATTTTGTTTACTGTTTGTTTCGCTTAGAGTTGAGAGATATGATGCATTGGAAACTAAATTATATCTGGTTCAGATCCCACTCTGACACTTACTAGTTGTGTGACTCAATAAATCATATAATCTACCTAAGCTTTAATTTACTCAACCATAAAAAAGAGAATAATAAATTATATACAGAAACCAAAAGAAACAAATAAGAAAAACAACAGATTTGGAAGAAAGGACAGAAGGCAATTGTGATACTTAAACAAGATAATATATGTAAAGTATTTTGAAAACTTTACAATGCTACATAAAATGTATCATTATTGAAATAAAGAGAGAAAAATAAGAATGCATAAAATAACCAAGATAATAGCTAATGTAAGGAAAGATGTCCTGTGCAGATTTTAAATATGAGAAATCAAAGAGGTAAACAATTCTTCCTCCTATCCACAATGGACTTTATTGATTGTGCTAAGTGTTCAAACACCAAAAAATAAAAGAAGTCTCCTGGGTGACTTACAGTGTTAAAGAAATTGTCCCAACTATCCACATTGGAAAAACAAAGTGGATGAAAAATAAATACTGCCCAGACTGTGACTTGCAACTAGCTAAAATGCTTTTTTAATTAATCCACCTAAATGTATATCTTGAAAGGTTCTGCTCTACAAATGGACTATGAACTAGGGTTAAAATAAAATGAGAGGAGATTGGGAAGCTATAGTGGCTTCACTGATCTTAAACTCCTCATTGCTATACAAGTCTATCTCTTTATTAGCAGGGTTTTCCTTCATGAAGTTATATGGCTATGACTCATGAAATACTACTGTCTTAGAAGAATTATAGCTATAATTAGCACAGAGAGTAATGGAAAGATCCATGGTAAATATTCAATACATCATAGCACATAGCATGATGTGTAAAAAGTGTTTTAAAAGAGAGAATTGTAAATGTGGATAATCAGAGAAGGGTGTATATACATAGAAACATCGTCAGGAGAACTGATGAACAAGCCAAGTGGTCATGTGAGTACCCATAAAATATTAAATCAAAACAAAATGAGGCCTCTAGAACAGTGGGTATATTCTCTTTATGGTACTGACAGAACTTAGATAAGAATCACAAAAAATACAGGTCAAAAGGTTGCCTGTGATTTACTTTGATTGAGGCAATACTCAAAGAGCTCCACTTAACAGTTTTTCTATCACATCAGAGAAAGCCTTGAGGCTAATCAAATCTAGGATACTCTCTCTGTGTGTTTGTCTTTGTCTGTCCTTCATATCTGTTTGTCTGTCTCTCTATTTATCTCTTTCTGTCTCTGTGTGTTTCTGCCTCTCACTCTTTGTCTCTGTCTCTCTGACTCTCTGGTATAGGTGTAGTCATTTTTTTGTGGAGATTCATGAAGCCACCTAGGCAGAAGTACATTATTATAAGCTCAAACATAAAACCCATTTTATTTGTGTTTAAAAATCAAAATTTAATTTTATTCACAATGATCTGTTATGTGTCAGAGTTTTGTGTCTTTTGAGAAAATGATTTCTAGAGACAAAGTATTTGTGTGCTGTTGCTAGGGTTTTTGTAAAGGAAGCTAGCTAGCTACCTCAAGGTAGCAATTAATATGTATATATATATATATATATATATATATATATATATATATATATATATATAATGTAAATCAATCAGCAGCTCAAGCTAATGAAAACTGATGAAAAAGGAGAAATTATAAAAGTAGCCATTTTTAAAAAATGGAAGTAATTTGAAAGTGACTACCTGATAATGATTAGTTTAAAAAAGTCTTGGCAACTATTTTCATTCCCTCCCTCTATGAAGAAGTTGACAGATTCTCTTAAAGGTTTGAAAACAAAACAGAGAACATTGGAGTAGCAAATGTCCTCATCTGATGAGCTCAGATGTAAATGCAATAAAAAGCATAGTTTTAAAAGCACTGAATTTGGAGTCAGATGATAAATTCTAATCAAAACTCTCTCCTAAGTTAAGGCAGCTAGGGGACCTGGTGGATAGAATGCTGAGCCTTAAGGCAGGGAAAACCTGAGTTAAAATCCTGGCTCAGACACTTACATGCTTAGCTTAGTAAGTGTCTTAGTCATTTATGACACACACCTCACAGGGTTGATATAAGGATCAAATGAGATAGTATTCATAAAGTACTGAGCATATAGTAGGCATATAAATACTCATTCCCTTCCCATTGTATCTTTAATTTCTTCATCTGTAAAAGGATAGGCTTAGACTATCTCTAATCTATGTATAAGATCAGGAATATTTTAACTTCTACCTAAAATAGAATATATTAAAATAAAGCCTTCTGGTCAAAGTTAGTATAAAAGATTAGGTTTACTATAATCTGATCACAGGTAAAGCCTAGTTAAGCTCACAGGAGAGAGCACAAGATTTGGAAGGAAAACCTGAGTTCAAATCCAGCCTCAGATACCAACTGCGTAACCTCTATTTGTCTTAATCCATTGGAGAAGGAAATGGCAAACTCCTCCAGGATCTTTGCCAAGAAAATCCTATGGACACTGTGGTACCCAGAGTCATGAAAAGTCCTACATGGTTGAACAAGGCTTAGTTAGAAAAGTACCAGATTGTCCCATAGGCAGTGATTATTTCTGCTGCTTTTAAAAGAATTTTTATTTTTTACTAGTGAATGTTGATAAAGTTCAATAGTTGTAATGAAGAGACTTACTTTTACTAGTAAAAGGAAATCAGATATGATACTAGTTTAACCCTCTCAAAATTACATTGTATATAGTTTGTCAATGTAGCCATCAGTAGTAGAATGTAACCTTCTTGAGGGAAAATTGTCTTGAATCTTTGTATTTCCAATGCTTAAACCTAGTCCTTAATAAATTCTTATTGAATAGGTCTTAAATATGCCTATCATTCAAATCTTAGTCCTTGGATATTGTAATTATGGCAAACCGTGATGAGAGTCTACTTAAATTGCATTTCGATTTTTTGTTTGTTTTTTTAGAGAAAGGAATAAATCACTTTGGAGAAAAAGACTGCAAACATTGACACAGTTACACCAAATGTCTCAAACTATATTTTATACATGTGGAAATAGTTAACAAAAGATAGTGACTGGTTCTAAAACCCTCTTGAGTCAAGGCTAAATTAAATTCAATAGGGCAATTATGTATCTGAAAAACGATTATTCCTACTATGTGTTATGTTGTTAAATTTATCTATTATTCTGAGTCTTTGAACAACAGGACTACTGCTAACATTTTTTCTCCTACACATTTAGTTTTTCTTTTTTGAAGAATTAAAAAAGAAGGCAGGATCTACATTTTCCCCAATCACTTAAGTACAAAGAGCTATTTAAAGGGCATAATGTTCTTGTCACTGGATGGGAAAAACAATGGATTTGGCAAGTCACTTACCCTGTGTGAGTTTCCTTAATTATAAATGGGCAGAGTTGAATGAGATAGTTTCTAAGGTCCTGTCCAGATTTAAGCTGTGATTCTGAAATGAATTTGCCCTGGACTTTCAATGAATGAGAAAACCAATTGCATATTTAGCTGATACTACTGTGATCAGAAAGTATAAGATTTAAGAAAATCAGAGAGAGACAGAGATAGAAATATGAAAAGAAAGGGAGTCAGAAAGAGAAAAACACATAGACAGAGAGACATACAGAGACAGACAGACACACACACACACAGAAACAGAGCATGAGAGAATCCATATTATTTTTAAAATAAATGTCAAATACCCAAATAAATAATAATGGTTGAATTAAAAGTTTCTGTGAAGATTTATGCAAATTTTAACTTGCTAATCTTGTCCACATTAGCAAATTTTTTTAAAAATGAAAAATTTTCAACTTCAATTTCTTGCTCCTTCCTCCTCTTTGTCACCCTACTCTATACTTCCTAATTAGATACTGCAATTGATTTCTTTAGTGATGAGTAATGAACTATGCCCAGTCTTAAGAGTCTTAGTTTGTTTAGGTTGCTAACCGCATTGGTGTGAGGAAATGGGTTTTTTCATCAAATATGTGCGTTATCAACAATGTAGGTCATTCTCTTTGTTTCATGTCCCAGGGCAATCATTTATCAATGTCATTTAAGCTACTCTGTAGTGTGCAGATTTTGCTTTTTGAGAGACACAGGAAGTTAATATAGCATGGTAGAAAGAGTTTAAAATGCCTGGTTCAAAATCTCTGCTTTACTATCATTGACTGTGTGATCTTGAGCATCTTTGTCATCTGTAAAATTGGACTAGATGATGTTAAAAAGTTATCTTCCAGTTAGTTACTGAGTCAGAATCTTCTTTGGCCAGTCTTAGTTGTTACTATTATTGTTGGTTACCCAATTAGTAGTGTCTGACTATTCATCATTTCTATTTGTGCTTTCCTAGAAAAGATACTAAAGCGGTTTTGCCATTTTCTTTTCCAGCTTATTTTACAGATGAGAAAACTGAAGCAAACAGGGTGATCCTGTCTCAGATACTTACTAGCTGTAGCTTGCACTATATAATTGCACTTATAAATAATTATATAATTTATAAGATTTATAAGATAATCATATTTATAATTTATAAGATAATTGCACTATATAAATGCTAATATTATGGAGAAAATCAACAATCTATAATTGATGAGCACTCAGTGGTGTTGATATGGTATTTTAAAATCTTCCAAAGAAGCTAATTCACATGATTTATTTAGACAATTTTAATTAATAAGGCCTCATGGCATTATTTACTCCTTGTTCACAATTTGTCTGTATATGGAATTACTGGTATAGTGAGAATGCTATATATAGTACCAATTTCTCGGAGAGCCTTTCCTGACACTCTTCTCCTACACCTTCTCTCTGTTCTTAGTGCTCCTCTCCAAAAAAAAAAAATTTGTTTTCATTTATTTATATGTATACCTATTATTTCCTTTCATTAGAACATAGGTTATTGAGGTCAAGGCTTTGTCATTTTTCATCTTTGGGTCTAGTATGCAGTAGACTCTTAATAAATGCTTATTCCATTGAGTTTAACTTCTTTCACTTACTATGTGATGTTGGGTAAGTTATTTAATCTCTCTAGCTTTATTTCCTCATTTGTAACATTAAGAGGTGAGGCCAGATGACCTCTAACGTCCCTTCAAGCACAAAATCCATGGTCCTAAGAATCATGGGAAGGAAGATGTAGTAACTAGATATGGCTTTCTGGCCTTCTAGACTTCATCTTCATTTCTTTATGAGGATTTGAGGGAGTGAAGAGGCGACAGAGGAATATATACTGATAACTCTGTCCTGTCTTCTGTTTAACTCCTTCATACAATGAACTAGTTTTGATTAACAGTAGACAAAAAAAAGTAGAAGTTTGGAATCTGTAAGATTGTACCAACATACTTGTTAAAACATCAAGAATTGCTTCATGCATGAACATAACAATTTAATGACTTTTTCCACTAGCTGACTCATCTCTATGACAAAAAGAATACAGGACTCCTCCTTACATCACAAGCACATATAAACTACAACCACCATTTACCCAGAGTGACTTCAGAAAAGACATGACCTCTCATACATGGAAGAAATAAGAATAGTAAGCCCTTGGGATATATAGTTTTTAGGATATGACTGGAATGTAGTCCCACCCAGGGAGCATTGGCCCCTGCAGGTAGATCACTGACAACAACAAAGATAATCACATGTTCCTAGTACTTTAAAATTGGCCACACCCACTTATAGGCTCCTAAGACAAAGATTGGAAGTTTATCCTTTGCATCTTTCCTGGGGCCTGTCCAGCTTTTGTTTGATGACTTTGCCATCTCTCAAGGCAATCCATTCCCATTTGAGAGCAGCTATATCTGTCTGGAAAGTTTCCCTCAAAATATGTTTTATGCATTTATACACTTTTGTTGAATTGGATTTAAAACATTTCCCTCATAATAACCCCGTGGGGGTAGTTATAAGTCATTATCTCTATTTTACAGATGAGGAAACTGAAGTTCAGAGAGATTAAATGATTCGTCTATGTAATCTGTCTTTGGAGTGTAGCATTAATTTCTTAGGATCATCGATCTAGAATTGTAAGATGTCCTGAGAGCTAGTAAGTGACTGGGATTTGAATTCAGGTATTTTCCATTTTCTACCAACAATTCTTTTGTCCCCCAGTGGGTAGAGAAAGGGGACAAGCTTGAAACTTAAGATCTATCTACTCCAACCAGTTGTGTGGAATGGAGAGATAAAGTAAAGAATTTACAGGAATGTTTAAATTCTTTTTTTGTATTTTTTTATTATTTCTATGTCTCTGTGACTTGCATAAGTGTGCAAGCCAATATTTACTTAAAACTTTAGATATATTTACTTAACCAGAAATGATTACATTTATCCTTTTTCAATGTTATCAATATTTAGATTATTAAATGCTGTCAGGTCAGTAATCTGAAATTTGAAGGTCTGACTGATGATTCCTCTCTGAATCAGGGAAACAAAGCATTCCATTCTAATCTGCCTTTGGCACCAATGTTTAACATTCAATTAGGGGAGAAGGCACCTATTTCTCAATGCTCCCCAACCTATGATGTAATACTTTGTAACCAAACCTATAAAAACTGTATATCTTTCCTAAATCTTTAGCCCTTCTGCGAGCTTTCTCTCTTTCCCTCCTCGCAGTGGAATTGCTCATTCTCATGAGAATTTATTAATAGATATCTTTTCTGCTTTCTACTGGGTGATCTCTGAGTAGTCATTTTGGGTAAGGGTCTTCTACATCTCTCACACAATGGTAGGGCCCTTTCATTAAGTCACTTCTTTCTAAAGTCTATTACATCCACAGTTATACAGTAAATTAAGAACTTCCCCCATGTGCTTTCTGTAACTAATTAGAGGGAAAAAGAGGAAAGCGTAGAAAGACTTACATGAACCCATGCTGAGTGAAATGAGCAGAAGTTTATATTATGATCAATTATAATAGACTTGACTCTTTTCAACAATATGATGATTCAAGGAAATTCTAATAGACTTGGGTTGGAAAATTCCATCTGCATCCAGAGAGAGAATTGTGGAGACTGAATGTGGATTAAAACAAAGTATTTTGTTTTATGCAATTTTTGTTGTTATTGTTGTTTGCTTGCTTGTTGTTTTTTCCTTTCTTATAGTTTTTCCCCTTTGATCTGATTTTTCTTGCACCACATGATAAATATGGAAATATGTTTAGAAGAATTGCATATGCTTAATCTATATTGGATTGCTTGCTGTCTTGGAGAGGGGAAGGAAGGAGGGAGAAAAACTTGGAACACAAGGTTTTGCAAAAGTGAATGTTGAAAACTCTCTTTACATGTATTTGAAAAAAATACTATCGAAAATAAATGAGTAAAAAAAAAAAAAGTAAAAATCTATGGGACTACTTGTCACCTCTAAAGAATTAGAATTTAATTTGAAGAGGAAGTAATGTCTAGTCCCACTCTAAGGCTTTGAGAAGCAGATTATGAAGGAGATTTTTGAAAAAAATACTATCGAAAATAAATGAGTAAAAAAAAAAAAAGTAAAAATCTATGGGACTACTTGTCACCTCTAAACAATTAGAATTTAATTTGAAGAGGAAGTAATGTCTAGTCCCACTCTAAGGCTTTGAGAAGCAGATTATGAAGGAGATTGAGAAAGTGAAACTGATTCCAGTTTAGAATATTAGAAAGAGCTCTAAAAATACAAGAGCTTGGAACTTTGGGAGAAGCACTAAGATTCTCTCCTGGGATCAGGAATTTTCTCTATGTTCAGGAATGTGGCCAGTCTATCCAGAAGTGCTGAGAAGTAATAAGCTCCTGGAATCTATAGTAGAAGAATTATTATTCTGAAATATGTAGTTATTTGCTACAAATGAGTGAGTGAGGGGGCCTCTCCTACATCACTTCTGTAAACAAATACAAAGTAGAATTTAGGAAGAATCCAGGGCATCTTTCAGATGCACAGGGCAGCTTGACTGTGCTGGGGCAAATGGACTCCAGCCAAAGACCCTGGTAGCAACCTAATATCTCAGTGGGCACCAGGGAGGAAAAAACTGACCTTGCAGAATTATCTTCTATGGAAATTATCATGTATAGATGGAGTTATTCTGTACTGATGTCCACAGTTACCTTATACAATCTGGGGGTTAAGCTATAAATGTCAACTCTTAAAGCTATTCATTCTGTATAAACAGAAGGACCACAATCACTGGTTGATTTACTGATGAACACAATTAGCATTGTTGAGGGTTCTTTCTCATAAAAGATTCCAGATTCCACCTTCCCCCTTGTTAATTGTGAGTTCATTAGTAATTTTGCCAACTGCCCTTTTTGTAGTGGCTAGAAACTGGAAACTGAATGGATGTCCATCAGTTGGAGAATGGCTGAATAAATTGTGGTATATGAAAATTATGGAATATTACTGTTCTGTAAGAAATGACCAACAGGATGATTTCAGAAAGGCCTGGAGAGACTTACACGAACTGATGCTAAGTGAAATGAGCAGGACCAGGAGATCAATTATATACTTCAACAACAATACTATATGATGACCAGTTCTGATGGACCAGGCCATCCTCAGCAACGAGATGAACCAAATCATTTCTAATGGAGCAGTAATGAACTGAACTAGCTATACCCAGAAAAAGAACTCTGGGAGATGACTAAAAACCATTACATTGAATTCCCAATCCCTATATTTATGCACACCTGCATTTTTGATTTCCTTCACAAGCTAATTGTACAATATTTCAGAGTCTGATTCTTTTTGTACAGCAAAATAACGTTTTGGTCATGTATACTTATTGTGTATCTAATTTATATTTTAATATATTTAACATCTACTGGTCATCCTGCCATCTAGGGGAGGGGGTGGGGGGGTAAGAGGTGAAAAATTGGAACAAGAGGTTTGGCAGTTGTTAATGCTGTAAAGTTACCCATGTATATATCCTGTAAATTAAAGGCTATTAAATAAAAAAAATAAATAAATAAATTAAAAAAAAAAAAAAAAAAAAGTAATTTTGCCAACTTTATGGCTTTATAATAAAGCTTTGCCTCTTGACCTGGAGATGGTTTGAGCCTGTGGATTCATTCTGGACTCTCCACCTTTGTGACTGCTTTTATAATTTCTTGGATTTCATCAGGTGCACATTATCCATTTTATCAGAGAAGGAGATGACTGTCAGCATTCTGGATAGTCCAATCCCACTTGACAAGCATTTAAGTGCCAACTGTGTTCAGGTCAGTGGGATACAAAAATCAAATGATAAAGCAGTCCCTGTCTTTTAGGAGATCATATACTCCTGAACATGAAGGAGGGATAAAGGAAAGAAACTGAAACATCTACCATGTACCAGGCACTACCCTAAGCATTTTACAAGAATTATCTCATTTGATAATCTCAATAATTAGGAAAAGCAGGTGCTATTATTATTCTCGTTGTATAGTTGAGGAAATTGAGACAGATAAATTCTAAGTGATTTACTCAATTATGTGACTCTTGGTATTTGAACTCAGGTCTAGCCTGGCTCTATGGGCCAGCATTCTATTCACTAGCTGGAAAGGTGCAAACAATATATCCAAATTATCCAAAGACTGTTGTTGTTGTTTCTCTTTCGTTCATGACATCAGGGAAGTGATACCATGACATGCAAGTGAATTGGACTTAAGTGAGGGAGGGCTGCGCAAGGTCACCTGCCTCACTTTCCCCTCCAGAGTCATCTGGGTCCAGTGGCCAGATGTAGATCAGGACAACTGGAGAAGGCCCCGATGCAGTGGGAGACCTCGTTTTTGTTTTTGTTTTTTAAGTCTTTAACAGGTCTCAGTTAACTGAGACCATACCCATCAGTGATTAAGACTAAGTAGCAATTGAGGCAAAGAATCTCTTCTTTTACCTAGTCCAAAAAATATCTAAATAAATAAAGTGATCTATGAATCCTATATCAGCCACAGGATGGCACAACTGAGTTAAGTGAAAGAGCACATAATCAGACAGGAACAGAGGAATGGGAAGCAGACCCCTGAAGAGACTGGCTATCCTTGGATAGCTGAGTGCCATTGCGGGACAGAAAGCTGTGAGTCACTGAACTTTAGTGCCTATCCTAGGAAACTCCGCCTTGTTTGGCCCATTGCTAATAAACCTCTCCTAGGTGAACACATACTTGCAAGTAGAAGAAATGGCCTGCCCAGTTATCTTTCTTGGTGGGGGTTGGGAAAAATCAGAATAAGTGGGCTTGAATCTCATCACTGCCATGAAACTACCACTTGTGCAACTTTGGACAAGTCTCTCCTTTCTATTTCCTTCAGCTTCTTCAACAATGAGCTGGTTAGATCAGATCAGCTCCCTCCAAAGTCCTTCTGGTAATTCTGCAATCATGAAAACAGCTGGGTGTAGTGGGAAAGGCCCTATTCTCTTGTGTGATGTCACTGAAGCCAAGGAAGGATGTGTTCTTTTCTAGTCCCAGCAAAACTCTTATCCTTGTTTTCCTGTCCCTCCCCTTCTCCTCAGTGCCATCACTCAGTTGTTGAATTTAATTGAACTGTTTGGTTAAATAAGCATCCTGTTTATGGGTGGGGACTTAAATGTGTAATTGATTGTTTTGGTAGAATATTCCCCTAATTAAAGTCGTCCACAATTTACTTATCAAAAAAAGCAATGGACAAATCCCAAGAAACAGCGCTTCCCTAGAGAATTTGTGCTCACATGCCTTCAAGAAAGCATAGTCCAGCCCTGCTTAAGAGCAAATTTCCAAGAGCTCTAGAATTTAGCAACCTGTCAGCTCAAAATGTGCTGAGTATTTAATTCTTGCTGTAGTGGCACATTCCAAGCCAAGTCTAGTAAAAATTATTTCCTCTGTCTCCTCCCTCCTTTCCTTTTATTTTCTCCTCCTCCTCCTCCTTCTTCTCCTCCTCCTCCTTCTTCTCCTCCTCCTCCTCCTTTTCCTCCTTCTCTTCTTCTTCTTCTTCTTCTTCTTCTTCTTCTTCTTCTTCTTCTTCTTCTTCTTCTTCTTCTTCTTCTTCTTCTTCTTCTTCTTCTTCTTCTTCTTCTTCTTCTTCTTCTTCTTCTTCTTCTTCTTCTTCTTCTTCTTCTTCTTCTTCCTCCTCCTCCTCCTCCTCCTCCTCCTCCTCCTCCTCCTCCTCCTCTCCTCCTCCTCCTCCTCCTCCTCCTCCTCCTTCTTCTCCTTCTTCTTCTCCTCCTCTCTCTCTCTCTCTTTCTCTCTCTGTGTATGTGTATCTGTCTCTGTTCTCATTCTGTGTTTCTGTGTCTCTGTCTTCCTCTTCTTCCCTTTTCCTTTCCCTCTCCTTTTTCTTCTCCCTCCCTCTCTCTCCTTTTCTCTTTCTGTCTTCCTTTCTCTTTCCCAATCCCTTTCTTCCTCCTTCCCTCTAAGTTTCTTATAAATGTAGTTTGTTTTTCCACTCCCATTGTTATGCCACAGTTCTCTTTAACTGTTCTGACTTGGTTTCCCTGAACTAGTTTCCTTTGTCTCAGTTTCCTTAACTGTTCTGTCAAATCCCCTTAGTCTTAAAAACCCACTCTGGTCCATTAAGACTGGGAACCGTTTACTCTAAGGTTATATATTGCTAGCAAGATAAACAAGAGAGCAGAACTTCTGTCCTCAAGAATTTACAATATCCCTCTAAAATATTCCAAGATACCTCACTGACATCTTTATCTCTGGGTATTCAGACATCCTGTCGCTGGGCTTTTAGGATTTATGGCGTCTCCTATTCTGACAGAAACTTTCACGCCTTTTTACCTTCTTTGTCTCTAAAGAATATTTAAGGTCCTGAGATATACCCATTCTTTGCTGCATTCTTTGAGATGACAGCCCTGGGACCAACATGGATTCCTTGGTCCCAGTATATCTTTATCTGACTGGATAATTTGAGACGAGAGTCCTGTCCAGTCAATTATACTCTCCAATTAATAAACTATTGAAAACTCTCTAATCTCTCTCCTGCCTCAGTTTCTCCGGCATTACACCATAAAACATTTAAGAAACAACTGGAATTATCAACTCTTCAATTTATGGAGAGACAACCTATTATTTGTTGAATTCAAATTGGCCAACCAAATGTCCTAACTGTAAATTTCAGGAGCACTTCAAAACCTTGAGTTGATACCCAAAGTATTGGTCAGTACCCAAATACTTCCCACATCAAAGTAAATATCAACATTCTGGCAGTGGGCCTATGTCAGGGACCAGACTTGACTATTTCAGTTGTTATGACTTCTTTAAGCCAACTTTTATTGAAAATTCTATGCAAATCCAAATAAACCAAGAGATCTAATAGACTGTGTTCCATTTTCTTGTTGTTCTGTCATTTTTTCAGTCATCTCCAACTCTTTGTGATTCCATCTGGGGTTTTCTGGGCAAAAATATTAAAATGATATTCTATTTATCTCTCCAGTCTATTTCGCAAATAAGGAACTAGAAAGGAAAAACAAAACCAAATCCATTAAATGATTTGCCTAGAATCACATAGCTAATAAGTATCTGAGATCAGATTTTAACTCAAGAAGATGAAACTTTGTGCCTCCAGGCCCAGCACTCTATCCACTGTACCATCCAGCTATCCCTATGTCTACAGTGTTATTGAAAGGGGTCACAGAAGTTCAATAATCCCCTCTTTCAAGAAAGAAAAAGAATAAATCTCTTCACTGATTTAAAATGTTTCTCTAAATGATTCATGAGTTTCATTTGAGTTTACAAGTAATTGTTCTATCATACCATGGTTTAAGCAGAAATGAAGTATAGATAAAGCTAGGCTTAGATATAATGGGGTCTAGAATCAACTTTCCTCGGAAACTTTGCTTGAGTGCTAGAGTTCTCAGCTATTTAGGTGTAATTCTGATTAGTTGCCCATACTGATGCGGGTGTGGTCCCTTTAAGATTCCTTTCTTTCTAATTCCCAACCTCTCCAGGTTGATGTAATTATCAATCAAGGATCTTTTGATTCACAAATCCTGGTCCCTTTGAATTCCAGTGGAAGATAGGGACCTGTTCCAGCCCCACCCGGATCTGAGCCAACTTGGGCTACACCCTCAGGCCCCTCTAGCTAAATCTCCCATCATAAAAAGACCAATCTGGGACCCTCTCTTTGCAGAGGTCCCAAACATGCCAGCCTTACTCCTGGCATGCCAGGACCTTCTGTCTACTGGAACTCTGTGTTCAGTGCCCTTCTTATCTCTATCTTTACCTATTTCCTTAACTATACTTTAACCTTACTTCCAAACCCCATAATAAATCTCTTTTATCAATCTAATTTCTCGGGCCAATAAATCCCTTGCGCTGCCACTAGACTTCATTTAACTCCCCATCCTTGTGCCAAATCTAAAGGAGACTAGACCTCAATTAAACCCTAATTTAATTTAGGTACCCCATATGTAGACCTCATCAATACTAATTCTAATACCAACATGGTGAGTTCTGACCAAGGAAAAAAATGGAATAGGTTAAAACTTCTGTGCTGATCAGTATTGGACTTAGGCCAATAAGTAGTCTTTCTAGGGAAGGAAGGAAGGAATTGGGAAGGAAGGAAGGAAGGAAATGGGAAGGAAATGGGAAGGAATTGGGAAGGAATTGGGAAGGAATTGGGAAGGAATTGGGAAGGAAGGAATTGGAAAAGATCTTAAAGGGCATATACCTAAAATATAAATACTCTCTACAATGTCACGGAGTGGTCATCCAGTCTATTTGAAGACAATAGTAGGGACTTTTTCCCTCCCTCTCCCCCTTTTAAAAGAAGAGGTCATTAAGGGTGGGGGAGGAACAAATCAGAACATTTTGTTGCTGATTATTTGGGGGCAAAAAGAAGTATAAGAAGTAAAAAATGTGCTTTTACAAAGTAAACATTTGCTAAGAGTATGTAGACTTCTTTTATTAGTAAAGGTTTTCATTTTTCTTATATAAAAGGAAGTACTCTAAAAATAGACAATCATTCAGCATTAGAGAGAATTCCTTGTTATTGTAGTATACTGGGAGAAGTATTATTTACCTTCTGACTTTTCCATTGATAATTTTAGCATATTTTATTGAATCATGTTGAACTGAAGTCCATGGGATAGCAATATTAAGGAAAAAATGGTCAACAAACTCAAATATGCCGAAGATGAGACCTAAAAGAACCATTTAATTAGATAGGTGGGAAGCTATTGAAAGAACAAATCAATACAAGGGTGAGAATAGAAGCCAGCTTGCAAAGATCTGAGGGATGTCAGTAGTAAGGAAATAGAATTGACAGCGAATATATATTCAAAAAATTTTGGCTAAGAAAGGAAGAAAAGAGACATTTATAGACTTAGAGCCAATATGTTGACTTATTTTGATTGACTATACATAAAAAAGGTTTTTAATTCAATAAGTAGGAATTAGTGATTAATGAAAATAATAACAATAAAAAAAGGGAAGATAAGAAAGTATTTTGGGAAATCTGAATGGTACAGTGAAAAGAAGAGTAGCCCTGAAGTCAAGGGATTGGTTGAAATTCCACCTCTGATACTTATACTTAGGCTTCAGTTTCCTTATCAGTAAAATAAGGAGGTTGGATTGACTGGCTTTTTTGTTCCCTTGTATCTCTAAATCTAGATCCTTTGTTCTTAGTAAGATATTTAAAAATTTTACCTAAAGAATAGAATAGAAAAAAAAGTCCAGAAGAGAGCACAACAGGGAGATTTGTTATTATTGTTTTAAAAAAAATCATATAATTTCAAAAGCCTTAAGAGCAGAAGCTCATAGTTCCATATGGAATTCCTTTTTCTGTTCTTTGTTGGTTAGAATGTGGATATTTATGCCAGTTAAGTTCATAATAAAAATAGGTTTTTTTTAAAGAAAGAAATAGCAAAGGGAATTGGGGAAGAAACAGACTCAATCCAAATAGGTATTTCTTTTTTCTTCATTTCCAACTGCAGGACCATTAGAACTCCCCCATATGGTTCCCTTTTCTTTTCATTATATTAGGCTCCTTCTTTTTTTTTTTTTTTTTTTTTTTTTTTTTATTTAATTTAGCCTTTTATTTACAGGATATATACATGGGTAACTTTACAGCATTAACAATTGCCAAACCTCTTGTTCCAATTTTTCACCTCTTACCCCCCACCCCCTCCCCTAGATGGCAGGATGACCAGTAGATGTTAAATATATTAAAATATAAATTAGATACACAATAAGTATACATGACCAAAACGTTATTTTGCTGTACAAAAAGAATCAGACTCTGAAATATTGTACAATTAGCTTGTGAAGGAGATCAAAAATGCAGGTGGGCATAAATATAGGGATTGGGAATTCAATGTAATGGTTTTTAGTCATCACCCAGAGTTCTTTTTCTGGGCGTAGCTGGTTCAGTTCATTACTGCTCCATTAGAAATGATTTGGTTGATCTCGTTGCTGAGGATGGCCTGGTCCATCAGAACTGGTCATCATATAGTATTGTTGTTGAAGTATATAATGATCTCCTGGTCCTGCTCATTTCACTCAGCATCAGTTCGTGTAAGTCTCTCCAGGCCTTTCTGAAATTATCCTGTTGGTCATTTCTTACAGAACAGTAATATTCCATAATATTCATATACCACAATTTATTCAGCCATTCTCCAACTGATGGACATCCATTCAGTTTCCAGTTTTTATAGGCTCCTTCTTTAACTGAGCCCACTCCTCTTGACAAAGCCCCTGCTTCCATGCTCAAGTGGTACATGGCATTTCTCCAACACTGGCTCTCTTGCTTTATCCAACATAGGCAATGAGGTAGGGCAAGAGTTAATTGTTATGGTCAATGACCCATGAGTCCCTTTCATAGCTAGTCAAATAAACCTATATTTGAATAAGAATTTTCTCTAAAACACTTCCATCAGTTAGTCACCTAGATCTTCCTAAAGATATCAGTTGATACAAACTCAATACTTCCTGAGCAGTCCATGGATAACTAATAATTAGAAAAACATGGTAAGATTTGCACAAAATAATGAACAAAATGAGCAGAACCAAGAGAACATTTTATACAGTAACAGCAATATTGTTTTAAGAATGACTTTGAGTAACTATTTTGACTATTATAAATATCCAAATTAAAAACGACATATGAAAGAAGAGGTTATCTGCATCCAGAGAAAGAACTGATAAAGAGAAGTTTGTATAGAATAACTTTCATATATATAGCTATTTTTCCCCCTAATGGCAGTTATCTCTAGGGCAAGGAGTCGGGAAAGGAAGGAAAAATATAATTTTACATAATAACTTTATTATATATTTAAAAGGAATAGGCATACATTATGGATTTGTATTTTCATGTGCAATCACTTTTTAAAAATCATATTATGCTATGGAAATGTTTGTTTTATTCTATAAATAAAAATAAAATGTTTTATATCAAATCCTACCTTCACCACTCTTACTCAAAACACCTAAAAGCTGTCTAGGGTCAAGAACTAGTATAATTCCTCTTCCTTATAATGGCCCTTTATAGACCCTCCCTTCTGTTTAAAATAAAGCAGAGTACTGAAAGTCACTTTTAAATTTTCTTTAAAGTGTGCTTAAAACTGCACTAAGACTTTGGGGATGGCCTGTGCATATATGTTAGTTGGTACTTATGACCTTTTTCTCTGTTGTTCAGAAACAGTAATAATCCATTTTTGGCCACAATCAACAACCCTAGTATGCACTATACAAAACAAAGTTATTTTGCTTGAGAATGGGAGCAGGTTAAAAACACAGCTTGATTACAAAGAGTGGATTGTGGGGAGGATACCCAGTCAAAATTATTCTGGTGCCTATGGTTTTCCTGCACATGTGATTAATTGCCAAAAACTGTTTGAATCCAAAGCTTTTTCTTTCTAAATCCTGGCAGCACAGTAGTTGTCTGGCTGGAAGGAACATTTTCCCCCATTCTCTTCACAATAGCAAAAGCAAATAATAAATCATTTAAAAATAGAATGGACATCAATTCTATTTCCTCCCTTTGAATCACAGATTTTTTTTTTTTTTTATTCTGGAACTTTGAATAAATATATCCCTTTCTTTCTCTGTGTCTTTATTTTTTTTTTATTAAAGCTTTTTAATTTCAAAACATATGTATGGATAATTTTTCAACATTAACCCTTGCAAAACCTTGTGTTTCAATTCCCCCCCCCCTTCCCCTAGATGTCAAGTAATCCAACAAATGTTAAACATGATAAAAAAAAATATGTTAAATCAATATATACATACATATTTGTACAATTGTCTTGCTGCACAAGGAAAATCAAATCAAAAATTAAAAAATTGGGAAAGAAAATAAAATGCAAGCCAACAACAACAAAAAGAGTGAAAATGCTATATTGTGATCCACACTTAGTTCCCATAGTCCTCTCTCTGGGAGTAGATGACTCTTCATCGAAAGATCACTGGACATTTTATACAGTAACAGCCTAAATCATCTCATTGTTGAAAAGAGCCATGTCCATCAGAATTAATCATTGTATAATCTTGTTGCCATGTACAATGATCTCCGGGTTCTGCTCATTTCACTTAACATCAGTTCATGTAAAATCTCTCCAGCCATCTCTGTCTAAAATCTCTCTATCTAAAATCATCCTGCTGATTGTTTCTTATAGAACAATAATATTCCGTTACATTTATATAACTTATTCGGCCATTCTCCAACTGATAGGCATCCACTCAGTTTCCAGTTTCTGGCCACTACAAAGAGAGCTGCCACAAACATTTTTGCACATGTGGGTCCCTTTTCCTCCTGTAAGAATTCTTTGGGATACAAGCCCAGTAGTAACACTACTGGATCAAAGGGTATGCAGTTTGATAGCTCTTTCGGCATAGTTCCAAATTGCTCGCCAGAATTGTTGGATCACTTCACAACTGCACCAACAATGTATTAGTGTCTCAGTTTTCCCACTTTCCCTCCAACATTCATCATTACCTTTTCCTGTCATCTTAGCCAGTCTGAAAGGTGTGTAGTGGATCTCAGGGTTGTCTTAATTTGCATTTTTTCTGATCAATAGTGATTTAGAGCACCTTTTCATATGACTAGAAATGATTTTAATTTCTTTAACTGAAAATTGTTTGTTCATATGCTTTGACTATTTTTCAATTGCAGAATGGCTTAAATTCTTATAAATTTGAGTCAATTATATATTTTAGAAATGAGGCTTTTATCAGAACCTTTGAATAAAAAAATATTTTCCCAGTTTATTGCTTCTCTTCTATCTTGTCTGCATTAGTTTTGCTCATACAAAACTTTTTAAACTTAATATAATCAAAATTATCTAATTTGTATTCAATAATGAACTCCAGTTCTTGTTTGGCCACAAATTCCTTCCTTCTCCATAGATCTGAGAGGTAAACTATTCTTTGTTCTTCTAATTTGCTTATAATATTATTCTTTACGTCTTATCATGAACCCATTTTGACCTTATCTTGGTATGAGGTGTTAGGTGTGGGTCAATGCTTAGTTTCTGCCATACCAGTTTCCAATTTTCTCAGCAGTTTTTGTCAAATAGTAAGTTTTTAGCCCCAAAGCTGGGGTTTTTGGGTTTGTGAAACACGAGATTACTATAGCCATTGACTATTTTGTCCTGTAAATCTACCATAGAAATCAACTACTCTATTTCTTAGTACCAAATGGTTTTGATGACCCCTGCTTTGTGATATAGATTTTCTCTATGTCTTTAAACTTCAAAAGGATTCATTTTACCAAGTATTAGAGACAAAAATTTGTGGCATATCTTCAATCAGGGTATTTAGAGATGTTCCATCTCTAGAGAGTTAGGGCAGTCTGGGATTGGAGTCAGGAAAACCTGAGTTGAAATTTGACCTCAGAAACCTACTAACTGTGTGACCCAGGCCAACTCATTTAATTCTATTTGCATCAGTTTCCCTTCTGTAAATTGAGCTAGGGAAGGAAATAGAAAACAACTCCCCTATCTTTGCCAAGAAAACCCCAGATAGGATATCAAAGAATCTGAAATAACTGAACAACATTGATCCAAATCTTGATCTAAGATTTTTCTTTCATTTTTCCCTATACCCTTAAACACCAGAGCACCTACCAGATATTTTAGATACTAAAAATTGAAGTTCTATTGTCAGGGAAACTGAATTTGAACTTGTTTAGAGCTAAATTGCTTCTTTCTTAGGGGTTATTATTGTGGGAGTTAGAGAGAAGAGAAAACAATTTCCTTCACCTGTTAGACTCCTACCTGTCATAGAACACCTGTACACCACTAATTGGTTAACTCCTTTTCATCCTCATTCCAGTATTCTTTCATAATAATGACACAGATAATGCTGATTTGGGCCTTAAGAGCTCTAGAGTTTTATGTGGTATAAATATTTCATATATGCTTGTTGAACTAAATTGGTTTTTGGCATTTTAAAAATTATGTCTGTATTTGTTAAAATATTTATCTCAGAACCTCTTACACGATACAGAAGTTCTGAATCCACTTTAAGAGTCTTCTCATGCTCTGGTTCTTCTCTATCCCTCCCCCTTTACCTATTCCCCCACAAAAAAAATTAGAATTTTCAACCACATGGATACACTAAGTATACTTTCACTCACTCTACCTTGAAGTACACTGTTTAGTTAACCAGTCAGACATTGATTGGCCATTTACAGGTCCCAGGCCAATCTCCATTTGGTCACTGTTGGTTCTGATTTACTCAGATTGAATGTCAACAACAATTATTTGTTTTGACCAGAAACCCTGAAGGTCTTCCCCTCCCAGATTTATTTATTTCTATTTTTGTTTTGAACTATGTAAAAGTGGAGATTCTTTCCCTCAGTTGCTATCTCACCTTAATCATTGAATTGGGTGCAGCCTCAGTCAAACTGAGAGTTGTTGATGACCTAGCTTAAAAAGATCAAGGTCTCCTATTGCATCCAGGACCATCTCCAGTCGTCCTGATCTATATCTGGACACACTGGACCCAGATAGTTCTGGAGGGGAAATGAGGTAGATGGCCTTGCACACCCCTCCCTCACTTAAAGCCAATTCACTTGCAATAGGATATCACCAGGCACCAGGCTAAGTAGTGGGGATATGAAGAAAGGCAAAAGATAGTCCCTACCCCTGAGAAGCTCATAGTCTCTCTAATCAGCAATCTTAAAGGAAAGAAAAGCTTATTTGTAGGTCAAAGAAAACAAACTGAACTCAGATGGGAACTCTTGGAAATACCTATTATCAATAGCTATTAAAGAGATCATTTTGGTCTAAGATTTCTTGCTAGCCATGGAGCCTTCAATTTTGGTTTGATCTGTTCTGATTTTAAAGTAGTCATTTCTTGGGTAATGTTTTACCACTTTGTCTTCTAAGCTACTTGTTGTAATTCTTTTTCTAAAGAGCTTTTATTTCATTTTAAATTCTTCCTTTATTTCTTTTAGGTATTCATGTAGTATTTGTGGAAAATCCTTTTTTTTTTTTCTCTTTTGTTTCTTCTTGCATTTATAATAGTTACTTTGTTTTTCAAAACTAGTTTTTTTCCCTAGATCCACACTATCTTTTAAATATTATTTTGTCTGCTTTGTTTTCTTTTTGTATCCAAATTTAGTTTCTAAATTGGGACTTTGTGCTAGGACTTAGATTCTACTCTTTGATGTACTTTTGGGTAGATTGGTTGATCCTGTCTGGAACTTCAGAATCCCTTAGGCCGGAATCTGGCCTGGATCTTTGAGGTTCAGAGTACTGGTTATTCAGGGGATTCTATGGCATACTAGGATCTTGGAGCCCTTGGGTACCTGAGGTATCTTGGTCTGTTTGCTGCCAAACAATGGATTTCCAGCCACAGTGAATATTTCTGGCCATAATGGAGCTTCTTGTTTTTGCGACCATTGTGATCAGGGACAAAACAAGAAACTAAAATATAAGGGAACAAAATGAATTTGATGAATTGATAGGAGAATCAAGACCAAAACTCGAAAAGAATTCTCATTCCCACCATAGCACTTAGCTTTGGATAGTCAGCTATTATCTGTTTCACCTTGGGCAATTAAACTTATCTCTCTAAGCTTCAATGTCATATTATGCAAAATTTTAGATGCTGTATTACATTCATAAGATTCTATTTCCTAGTAGGACTGCTCATCCTTCCATAATGATCACTTCTGGAACATATTAGCCCACTCTTTAATCTTAATCTTTAGGTAATCTTTAATTACCTATGTTCATTCAGGCCACTGATTTGTTATAGCAAAGATTAAAATTAATACAAAACAAGGAAGGAATAAAATGATAAACAAAAATAGGTGACCAACATAAGAAATTAGGAATTCATAAAACTTGGGAAGATTTATATGAACTAACATAGAATGAAGTTAAGTTGTTTCAGGAAAATAATTTGCCCAATAATGACAATGATTTAAGTGGCAAGAACAATAAAGTAAAAATGAAAGCTGTGCAACAAGAGGGACAAGCTTGCCATAGAGAAAAAATAAGAAAATGTGCCCTCTATCTTTTTCAACGAGGTGGGATTGATGACGGGTATAGAATGTTATTGTTGTGTTGTTTTGTCCTACTCTTTTTGACACCCCCCCCCCCTTTTTTTTAACAAGATGCTGGAATGATTTGCCATCTCTTCCTGATTTCAGACCCAGAGCTCTATCTATGAGCCACCAACTGCTTCTATAGAATGTTATATGTCCTGCAAGTTATGTTAATTGGCTTTGCTGAATCTTTGTTACAAGGAATGGATAAATTGGAGAGAGAGCATATTTGGAAATGAATGTCATACAAAAATAAAAGATCAATTAAACTTTAAAAAAAATACAACTAAAATAATTATAACTGAGGAGCAATTAGATGGTGCAGTGAACCTGCCCTGGAATCTGGAGCACTTCAATTCTAATCCAGCCACAAATACTTTACATTTACTAGCTGTGTGATCCTAGGCAGGTCACTTTTAACCCCAATTGTCTCACATACCAAAAACTATAGCCTGACCTATTTAAACATAAGGTTGCTGCTAGAAAATGAGAAATATGTGGAAGATCAGACATTGAACACAGATCATAACCATGATGTAACTCATTAGGCATAAGAAGAACAAAAATGCTTAATAATTGCCTCAGCCAGCAAACACTTGATCTCTTTGCCTAGCAGACAGATATGTTTCAAGTCTTGTGGAGAATAAACACAGTATAGAGCAATAAATTTTAATGAAAACTTGGCTAAAGACTCACCTAAGCAAAGTCATCCTGGGGGCATATGATAAGAAAGCAGAAAAGAAGATAAGAAAATGGTTACAATGGAAAAAAATCTTCAAAAAAATGTTTATAACAAATTCTTCATCACTAAGGACAGTGGAATCATTTTTAAACTCTAATTTTGTAATTTTATATGTGCTATATTAGAAATGGAAATAAATAAAACAAAATTGAAGCCTAAAAAATTTACACAGAGGAAGTCCATGTTGATGACAAAATTTGGAAAATGTTCTGGTTTGGGGTTTTATATAAAGATATATAAAAGAAGAAAAAATACTAAAGGTATAGTGGAAATGGCAGACCTTTTTTTATTGAAATCTAGCAATTTTTTTTATTATAGCTTTTTATTTACAAGATATATACATGGGTAATTTTTCAGCATTGATAATTGCAAAACCTTTTGTTCCAACTTTTCCCCTCCTTCCCCCCACCCCTCCTCCTCCAGATGGCAGGTTGACCAATACATGTTAAATATGTTAAAGAATAAGTTAAATACAATATATGTATACATGTCCAAACAGTTATTTTGCTGTACAAAAAGAATCAGACTTTGAAATAGTGTACAATTAGCCTGTGAAGGAAATCAAAAATGCAGGCGGACAAAATAGAGGAATTGGGAATTCTATGTAGTGATTCATAGTCATCTCCCAGAATTCTTTCGCTGGGTGTAGCTGGTTCAGTTCATTACTGCTCTGTTGGAACTGATTTGGTTCATTTTATTGTGGAAGAGGGCCACGTCCATCAGAATTGATCATCATATAGTATTGTTGTTGAAGTATATAATGATCTCCTTGTTCTGCTCATTTCACTCAGCATCAGTTCATGTAAGTCTTGCCAATCCTCTCTGTATTCATCCTGCTGGTCATTTCTTACAGAACAATAATATTCCATAATATTCATATACCACAATTTATTCAGACATTCTCCAGTTGATGGGCATCCACTTAGTTTCCAGTTTCTGGCCACTACAAAGAGGGCTAAATGGCAAACCTTATTACAAAAAAAAAAAAAAAAAAAAAAAAAAAAAAAAAAAACCAGAGAATATTAGTAACTTCTAGTTCATATGCATAATTTCCGATCTGTAAAAAAATGTATAAGAACAATCTGCAGAAACATTGTGAAGATTCTCAAAGGAAATACAGCATGAGAATAGGTGGGCTTTTAGAAATGACAATCTATAGCAGGTCACATCTTTACAATCTTAAAGGAACTGAAACTACTCTATATTACTCTGTCAACTATCAGAAAGCATTTGATTCTGTAGCACACAATGATACCTTAAAGGCTCTACTCCAACAAGGTATCTCCCCTTCATATGTCCAAAATATTTGAAAGAGGAAAGAACGGAGATTACTTTCTTTTACTTTGCTATTAATTTCAATTAAAACATAAAATAGGCAGATACCTGTTCATCAAATGTGATTGCCATCATTCTGGAGAATGTCCGGCACAGAATCCAAGAAACTGAAGATTCTCTATACATAGTAAGGTCTTCTAGATAAAGGCTTCTTAACTGTGGGTCACAACCTCATATGGGATTTCATAACTGAATGTGGAGGAGCACTAAATTATAATTGATTGTTAGTAAATGTTTGATTTGTATGTATTTTTTATATATACCTGGGGTTGCATAAAAATTTCCTGGGCAAAAAGGGGCCACAAGTAGAAAAGGTTTAAGAAGTTCTGATCTAAATACTTCTCTTTGCAAATCACATTGTACGAATTGTATCAGTACCTAAAATATGGAAGAACTCCCTGGGAAAGACTAATAATCACTCAACGAATAGGGCTTAACTACTTATACAGGAAAAATGAAGAAGATGAAGAATGCCTATGGATGAACACCCTGTAGAGTTCATTCATTAGTGCATTGGATTGATAGTTGAATAGGAAGAGGGGGATGGATTTCTATTGAGAAAAAACTTATTTCTTACTCAAGCTTTTCCCTTAAACAACTACTTACCTTTCATAACAATTTTCTTCTGGTGATATTATATGCCACATAATAGATACCATGAAGAAATGAAATTCAAGATCACACAATGAACAGTAGAAAGATGAATGACAGTTATAAATAGGCTACAATATATTATAAATAAGAAACCACATGGAAGAAGCAATGTAATAGATGTTATCGAAGAAATATATGATCAGAAAATAAAATAGGTTGGTCAAATAATAACAGTGAAGTATAACTGATGATAATATGTGTTCATAGAGCATCAAGACAAAGAAAGAAGCCTTATCCACAGCAGCACATTGGGTTCACCCCTTACAGTTTCAATTTTTCTTAAACAATAGTGTTTTATTTTTCCAAATACATGCAAAGATAGTTTTCCACATTCACCTTTACAAAACTTTATGTTTAAAATTTTTCTCCCTCTCCTCCCTGCTCCTTCCCTAGACAGAAAGCAATCCAATATAGATTAAACATGTACAATCCTTCTAAACATATTTCTATATTTATCATACTACAAAAGAAAAATCAGATCAAATGGGGAAAAAACATGAAGAAAAAAATCAACAATAACAACAAAAACAAAAAAGGTGAAAATACTATGCTTTGATGTATATTTAGTCTCCATAGTTCTCTCTGGATGCAGATGGCTTTTTCTATCTCAAGTCAGGTTTCAGTTTGAATGAGGCAATGCCCACTCAGTGATTAGGGCTAGATAAGAAGTGAGGCAGAGAATGAACTCTTTTACCTAACAACAACAAGGAGAAAATCAACAGGTTTCTGGTCAAAAAAAAAAATTGCTAGTTACATTCACTCTGAGCCAATGAGAGCCCAAACAATGACCAAATGGTTCTTGGCCTGGAACCTAATATTGGCCAATAAATGTAAGAGTGATTTGGGTTTAAGGCATAATCCTAGCTTAAACCCTTAGATATTTTGCAAGTTTGCAAGTAATTGAAATTACATTCCTTGGGCAGAGCATCTGCAAAAAAGGTATGATATCTTATGTGACAGAGGGAAGGAAGAGAAAGAAGAAAAGAAAAGAAGAGGGGAGAGGAGAAGGGAGGAGAGAAGAGAGAGAAAGGAGAGGGGAGGGGAAGAAGGGAGGGGAAGAGAAGAAAGAAAGGGAGGAGAGGAGGGAAAGGGAAGAGAAAGGAAAGAAGGGGAGGGGAGGAGGAGTTATGTGGCCCAACTAGCCAGTTCCAATTGGGTCCCCATAGAGGAAGCTCCTTCTACTCATAATGGTTGTTATTTGTCCTTTCTTGAGGAGGATCATGATATCAGGGAGGGCATCACAAAATGAGCATGCATAGATGGATCATCATATTCATTGGTGGAACTAGCAAACTCAAGGAGATTATATGTATTGACATTCAATGAAGAAAATCTCAATGTATTTATACATTCATGGTAAATTCTGCTCTGGTTTGTAGCTCCTATGGTTAGAGAGAGTTTTAGGTTGTTCCAGTTCTTTGGAATCCTTGCTCTAGTGCTTCTCTATTACCTTTTTAATCAAATATAGACTCCTTTATTTGACATTTAAAGTCTTTCACAACTGACCCTGACCCACATTTCTGGCTTCCTTATAACTGTAGCACACTCACTGTGACCTACATAAATTGGTCTTATACATTATATCTTATGCTTTTGCACTGGCTGTCTCCCATTGTTGGAATGAGATCCTTCCTCATTTCTATCTCTTAAAATCCCTACTTTTTTTTAAGTCTCTGTTGAAGTGTTACCTTCTACATTAAGAATTTTTTTTCTTTCATCCTTTATCACAAAAATTTCATGTCTTTTCTTGTGTGTATATATGTATATATGCAATATGGATATTTACATATATGTGTGTGCATTTATATATAGAGAGATTGGTTGGTTAATTGTTATCTTTTGTTCCCAAAGAGGACCAAAATGACATCACAATGTTAGAGTTGTTAGAGGATCCAACTGTCCAACTGTGACTGACGTGGAAAGCTCTGCCACAGGTTGGACACAAATAGTCCCAACATTTGGGGTGGATTCTCTAATTTTGTATCTGTATATAAAATGTGTGTGTGTGTGTGTGTGTGTGTGTGTGTGTAAAAGAGAGAGAGAAACAGAGATAGAGACAGAGAGAAAATGGGAGAAACAGAAATGGAAAGAGAGAAAAAAGAGACAGAGACAGAGAGAAAAAGAGAAAGACAGAGACAAAGAGAGTCTTCCCACACTAAATTTAAAGCTATTCTAGTTCAGGGGCTGCTTTACTCTTGAATGGTATCTTTAGTGCCTGCCACATAATAGATACTCAATAAGTACTTATGATAGATAAGTTGGATAGTAGTGTTAAATAACTTTCAATAAATCTAGAATGGGAATGAGGGAGAGGAACAACAAATCCAAACCCAAACCTAATATTCCCCCTTGCACTGAAAATACTCAATGTGGGGTCAGAATATTCTTCATGATACTTATTGCCAAAACCAACAATTATGCCCTTCCTTGTGGGATGAATCAGAAAAAAGCAATGGGTTTCCTGATGGAGGTGATGTCTGTTGGAGATAGATACAATTCTTACAAAATCCCATTAGGTTTTTCAGAATAATTTTTCATTTGAATAACTTCTACTATAAGCATTCCCTTTTCACCTCTGTATATTATGCTCCTATCATGTCCTGAAGCTTTCTGTACTCTTCAAAGTGCCAAAGTCCTAGAGTGGAATGTGAACTAATGCCCAGCCCTAGGGTGACAGAGCTACTGCTAATCTATCAATAGTGCTTTCTCAAGACTTCTTAAATGGAAACTCCAGAGCTGGCATCCCATCTGGTAATTACCTGGTACAATGCTGGGAAAAAAAAACAACAACCTTATCTTGTATTTTAAAATGCTTATCTTGTGATTTTTCACCAGTTCATTGGGTGTAATAGAAAGTGAAGGCAAAAAGAAATAAAATGAGTCAGTTACAAAGTTGAGACTAAAGTCCTCAAGCCACTTTCTTGTGAATCCTGTTTATATACTATCCTACATGACTACTAGATTATAAACTCCTTTAGGGTAAAGTGTCAGGGTCTCATGATTTCTGATCCAAGATGATGCTCAGATGTTGTCTAAATAAACCTTGTTCATGGTTTTGTAGTAAGAATTCATCATCAGTTCAGCACTTGGATGAACAACCTGTGCCTAAGGTCCTGGGGAACTTGCAACAAGGCTAGTCCCCCAAGACTTCTATGGGAACACACACTTGGTCAGTATAGTTGAAAAGTATAAAGAATACCAATTAACTTGATTTATTCTCCATACTACTCTTTTCCTCCTTTCTCCCCTTTTCCCCTTCTCCCCTTTTCCTTTTTTCCATTCTGTCCCCATCTTCTTGTAATAGAGATATGTATATTATGGATCTCTTTGATAATCCATTGAAACCTCTAGCTCTTTCTGAGAATGTTTTCAAATGTATAAAATAAAATACTACTTAAAACATCACTAAGATCTGGGATGCACTGTACATAGGTTTACAAAGAAAATTAGTTACATTGAAATTGTTATATATATATTTTTTTAATTCATGGACTATAGATTAAAAAATCTGGTAGGTGGTATAATTCCCAGCATCTTAAACTGTGGGTAAAATCCCATATGGGATCTTGTAACTGAATGTGGTGGTCACAAAATTATAATTTATTATCAAAATATGTTTGATTTGTATATGTATTTTATATACCTATATACTGGGTGTCTCATAAAAATTTCTCCAGTGAAAAGGGGTCAACAAATAGAAAAGGTTCAGGAAGCTCTGGATAGGTGATAGAATGCTAGTTTTGGAATCATGAACAATTGAGTTTGAATCCAGCCTTAGACACTTCCTGACTTAGTCACTTAATCTCTATTTGCCTCAGTTTCCTCATTTGTAAACTGGAGATAAAAATTACACCTACCTTTCAGGGTTTTTGTGAGAATCAAATGAAATAATATTTAAGTGCACAAAAAAATTGTTATTTTCAAAAGTTTTCTCTCCTGAATTCTATAATGCTTTATAATAATAATAATAAGTATTTATTTGGCATTTTAAGGTCTAAAATACATGTCATATATTATTTCATTTGATTCTCACAACAATCCTCTAAGGAGATACTATTATTATCCTCCTTATATAGAAGAGGAAACTGAGACTGAAAGATGTCAGGTTCACTTACCCAAAGTCAAGTCTGTCTCAGGCAGAATTTAAATGTAAGTCTAATAGGCATTTAATTTTAAAATTGAATTTTTGCTTCAGTAAACTAAAAAAGTATATATCTAATGCTTATTGTGGACTATATGTGGATCTAGGTAGCCTAGAAAATAAGAGTACATGACCATAGTCATAGAATTTTTGAGTTGGAAGGGATCTTGAAAGAGCCCTCATCTAAACTCATTTATATACAATGAAAGAAAGTGTCAATGGCAAGGAAATTTGCTTATGGTCACACAGACTCCTTATACTTTTTGAATTGATTTAGTCAGGACAATAGAGGCAGCTAAATGGCATTCAGGACAATTGAGAATCAAGTTCTTAGCTATACCCAGAAAAAGAACTCTGGGAGATGACTAAAAACCATTACATTGAATTCCCAATCCCTATATTTATGCACACCTGCATTTTTGATTTCCTTCACAAGCTAATTGTACAATAATTCAGAGTCTGATTCTTTTTGTACAGCAAAATAATGTTTTGGTCATGTATACTTATTGTGTATCTAAGTTATAATTTAATATATTTAACATCTACTGGTCATCCTGCCAGTTAGGGGAGGGGGTGGGGGGGGTAAGAGGTGAAAAATTGGAACAAGAGGTTTGGCAATTGTTAATGCTGTAAAGTTACCCATGTATATATCCTGTAAATAAAAGGCTATTAAATTAAAAAAAAAAAAAAAGAGAGAATCAAGTTCTTTGGAGTTTTTGAGGCTGTGTTTAGATGTTTGGAAAATGGCATGGCTGAAGATGAAGATAACATCTTAAAAAGACTAAAGCCTCCCATTGCATTCAGGGCCATCTCTAGTCATCCTCATCTATATCTTGCTACTGGTCACAGATGGTTCTGGAGGAGAAAGTGAAGCAGGTGATCTTGCACAGCCCTCCCTCTCTTAAATCCCATTCATTTGCATGTTACAGCATCAAGTCCCTGATCAAATCCTCTTCAAGAAAGAAGAACAAGCAACAACAACAACAGCTAAGAAAGGAGATTTTTAAGTGAAGTGATAACAGGAGCAGGGGGAGGAGAATGGCAAGAGTCCAAGGAAAAAGGTGATTAGGAAGAAAAAGAAAGCAATAGTGATAAAAATGAAGGAGGAAATCATGCTAATGAGTAATTCTGCTGCCAACATCAAATCCACCTACCTTTGAAAAGTCCTTATAACTCCTCCCTTTCTTCCTGATGGAATTTGAACCCCATATATAGAAAAATAACATTTAATTGTATTTTTTCCATCACTTTAAGAGTCTTAAAACTCTTTCAGATTTTTTCTCTATGGGATAGCCTTCCAAAGTTCTACATAGTTAGAACATTTTGAATAAAAGGATAAATTTGTTTTATTCCAGTAAAAGCTTTGTCATGATTGATAGGAATCCCAGAAAAAACAGAGTTTGCAAATGGAACAAAGATAACAAGATAGCATTTCTAGTTAGTTCATTATAATTGTTTTTTTTTTAATGAACAATTATTTTCCCTTCTTCTTACCTTCCCTTCAGCACCATTTGAAATAAAAAAGGAAAAGAAAAAAAATGTAGCCAAGCTAAGTGAATTTCTCAAATGGCCATATCCAAAATTATGTCTTATTCTTTCTTAAAAAATGTATATCATATGGAGGATTCTGGAATATGGTAGAATAGGTTAGAAAATTCCAACCTCTCCAGATATCCCTCTCAAACAAAACAAAATTTCATCTCAAGATGAATATAGATCAGTGAAAAACAAATAAGACTATGGGCAGAAAAGAGGTTTTCCTGGAATAATCTGAAAAGACTCCAAGAAAAATCCCAGGATTGGGATTTAACTGTGTGAAGTGTAAATACCTCCAGGGTAGATCTGCAGAAACAGCAGGTGGGGATTCTGGGACTAACTGGGTTCTGAGATAACCTCAACCTCAATTACAGGAACTTTAATCTCCTGGACAGCCCTGGCTCTGAGTCCAAGAAGACTGAGATCACCTCTGCTGATTAAAAACAACCCTCTGGGTGAAAATGAACCTGGTAAATGCAGAAGTGCTAAGGCTGGGATGCTGTTGGCTGTGGGTACTTGCAGGAGGTGGACCTTTTGGTTTGGATTCCTGGCCAGAGGGGAAAGTTGACAGAACCAAAATGCACCATCCTCTCCACTCCAGAATTAAAGGTGCTTTAATAGTTCTTTTTTTTTTTTTTTTTTTTTTTTTTTTTTAAATGGACAAGCAAAGAAGAAAGAACCCAACCATAGAAACTTACTATGGAAATAGGGAAGAACAGATTAATCTTTGGAAAAGGACAGTGAAAAAAAAAAGTCTCTTCTATCCCAAAGAATAATATTAAATGGCTCCCCCGACAGAAAGAATTTATAGAAGAACTCAAAAAAAGACTTCTAAAATCCACTGAGAAAAAACTAAAAAATAAATAAAAATAAGAAAAACCATCCAAGAAAAACAAGAAGATTATTTTTAAAAAGTTAAACCAACTAGAAAAGGAAATACAGAGTCTTAAAGAAGAAAATAATTCTTTGGAAAAATTAGAATTGGGCAAGCCAGTGAAATTATAAGAGACAACAAAAATAACAAAACAAGATATAAAGAATGAAAATATAGAACAGAATGTGAAACATTTTATAAGAAAAGCAACAGATCTGAAGAATAGAGCAAGAAGAAAAAAATGTAAGAAAAATTAGATTATTTGAAAGCTGTGACCAAAAAAGAACTTTGACACTATAATGCTAGAATATAATAAAAGAAAATTGCCCTAGAACACTAGGGGAAAGAAGAAAAAGAAAAAAAAATACTTATCATTACCTCAAAGAGATCCCACATGGAAAACACAGAGGAAAACTATTGCTAAATTTTGAAGCCCCCAGATCAAAGAGAAAATCTTATAAGAAATAAACAAACAATTCAAATGTGCTGAAGCTATAATTAGAATTGCACAGGATTTATCAAAATCTATAATAAAAGACAGCAAGTCTTGGAATAATATATATTGATGATCAAAAAACTAGGCCTGCCCTCAAAATATGATATCCAACAAAACTAAACCTAATATTAAATAACAAAAATGGACATTCAATAAACTTACAGATTTTCAGAACTTTGTCCCAGCCAAAGCTGAACTCAATAGAAAATTTAACACATGAGAGCCTACATCAAAGATTAATTTCAAGAGACTCAACAGGGACAAATTGTTTATGGTTTTTACATGGAAATGTATGCCATATGTTTAAGATTGATATCAGCTGTTAAGTAGCTCAGAAAAAAAGACTAGGGCAGAGCTGAGTATGCTCTGACTCTGAAAAGCAAAAGTGTTTAGGAAAAGGTAAAAATAGTAATTATATTGTATGAATGACATGCAAAGGAAGAATTGATACAGAGCCAATAAAGGGGGAAGAGGGCTGATGGCTCTGAAAGCCTACTCACATCAAAAATAGATTAAAATCTCACACACATACACATACATGCACACACACACTATGATGGGCATACAGCATCCTCCAACATCTATAAAGAAATATTGGTGGGGGGAAGGAGTAGCACAAAGTGGGGTATAGAAGAGTAGATTTATGGCAGTGAGACAATGTACAGATTAAAGAGAAAGGAATAAAGAGGGAGGGAAAGGGTGACATAGGATAAGGTGAGATACAGAAAGATGTTTAGATTAATGAGAATGGGATTAATTATAGATTAATAGAAATAGGATAGAGAGGGAAAAGTTAGAGGGAGGTTAAATAACAGCAAGGAAAGTTAAATTATAGGATTAAAATAGAAGAGTTAATAAGATTAGGCAATAAGAGATATACTCAAACATTATAACAAGGATCAAGACTAGAATCAATTAGAAAAAAATAATCATTGATCTCAAAGTCAAAAATTCAATTCTTTATTCTTTCTTTGAGAAGTCTACATTATATGCCATCCATATTAATATTGTTTTAGGTGTATGTTTCATATGCATAAATTAATATAATATATACATTGTATATGTATGCATGTAGCTGCATGTATGTATATATAGGTATGTATATATATAAATATACACATACAATATGTATATATATAAATATATACATACAATATATATATATTGTATGTATATATTTATATATGTAAGTTTATCTGGGCTTAACTGTAGTCTACTTGGGGGAAGTGGAGAGATGAATGGGGAAAAAGAAAAATAAAGTAAAAAGTACACAGCAGAAATAAAAAAAAATTAGCCTACAAGCCTTCTTCCTTGCAAAGGAAGAAAATAAACAATAAAGAATATACAATCATGAATATATAATCTATTACATATGCTTTCTCAAAGTGGAAATTTATTGTTACATATTTTGAATCCTTCCTGATATTCTACTGGGCATATTACAATTGTTTTGTTTTGTTTTTCTTTTCTTTCTTGTTCTATTTTGTTTTTTAAATTTTGTATTTAGTTTTAAATCAATTTAAAACATGTATGTCATAATGAATTCAACATTTCTCAGGCAGGAGATGTATTATTTCATCTTAGTCTTCTGGACTCAAGGTTTATCATACCATAATCAGAGTTCTAATGTCTTTCTAAGTTATTTTTCTCTGTAATGTTGTCAAGATATGAGTTATTTTAGGTTTTTTGGATGTTTTACTCTAAATTAATTCATAGAGACCTTGGCTCTTTTCTCTGACAGTATCCTTTTCATTATTACTGATGATATAATAGTACTATGACATAATTTATTTATCCATTCCAAAAAGAAACCAAAAAGAACTGGTATGAGATTTAGTTTTTGTTCAGTCATTTCAGTCATGTCTGAATCTTTCTAATCCCATTTGGGGTATTCTTGGCAAGTATACTGGAGTGATTTCATATTTCTTTCTCTAGCTCATTTCATAGATGAGGAAATTGAGCCAAACTGGTCTAAGAGACTTGCCTGGGATAACAAAACTAGTATGTATCTGAGACTGTACCCCCTAGCTGCCTCATATGCAGTTTGGCAGCTATGAGCATTGTTTCAAATTGTTTTCAAGAATAGTTAGATCAATTCACAAATTTACCAACAGTTCCTAAGCATTATTTTCCCATAACCCCTTTGACATTTATCATCTTTTCTAATATGGTAGGTGTGAAGTAGAATCTTGGAGTGACTTTAATTGACATTTCTCTAATTGTTAGCATTTTGGAACATTTTTAAAAATGATTGTTGATGTTTTAGATTTCTTCCTTTAAAACTTGCCTATTCATATCCTGTGCCATTTATTATTTGGGGGAATGGATCTTGTTCTTTTTTTTAAAAAAAATTATTATAGCTTTTTATTTACAAGACATATGCATGGGTAATTTTTCAGCATTGATCCTTACAAAATCTTTTGTTCCAACTTTTCCCCCCCTTCCCCTAGATGGCAGGTAGTACAATATATGTTAAATATGTTAAAGTATATGTTAAATACAATATATGTATACATAGTTATACAGTTATCATGCTATACAAGAAAAATCAGATTTATAAATAAGGTAAAAATAACCTGAGAATGAAAACAAAAATGCAAGCAAATAATAACAGGAGTGGAAATGCTATGTTGTGGTTCACACTCATTTCCCACTGGGTGGGATGGCTCTCTTTGTTACTAAACAATTGGAACTGATTTGGATCATCTTATTGTTGAAGAGAGCCCCGTCCATCAGAATTGATCCTCATACAGTATTGTTGTTGAAGTATATGATGATCTCCTGATCCTGCTCATTTCACTCAGCATCAGTTCATGTAAGTCTCTCCAGGACTTTCTGAAATCATCCTGCTGGTCATTTCTTATGGAACAATAATATTCCATAACATTCATATACCATAACTTTTTCAGCCATTCAGTTTCCAGTTTCTAGCCACTACAAAAAGGGCTGCCACAAATATTTTTGTACATGTGGGTCCCTTTCCCTTCTTTATGATCTCTTTGGGATATAAGCCCAGTAGTAACACTGCTAGATCAAAGGGTATGCACAGTTTGATAATTTTTGAGTATAGTATGGATCTTGTTCTTATTGTTTAAATCATTTTTTTAATATAACAAAGGTGGCCCAATTTGGTGTCATATGGTTCACAAAAGTAGGAAAAATAGGTACATTTCTCCCTACTGTTCTGCAATGGAGACTGGTTCTTACCAGGAAGAGAAGGTTGGGGTCAGGGGCTTCTCTACAAAAGAGGGGAGGGGAGGAGATAGGGAAAACCAGGATAGAATTATATCTCCTCCCTTAAATATTATTATTCTAAGGAATGTAGTTTTTAGGTTTAAGCTAAATTGCTGATCACTGTTTCTTATTAGGGATGGAAGGCTCCAAGCTTTAAATTTAAGACTTGACTCTCTTCCCACCAAAAGCCAGTTCCATAATGAACATACATAGAAAATAGCAAAGAAATTCATTTCTCCAAATTGATAGCAAAACAAATCAGAGAAAATATAAATATGAGAAAATAAATCAGACAATTTAGATTGAAGGAGTTTTCCCATTGGAAAGTAAACAATTCCACTAAGAGGGAGAGTCCCAGATCTCCCAGAGGAAAACCCCCAAAAGTCTTTAATGAAGCAAGCTGTGTACAGGGAAACAATAGAGATTACCAACTCTTCTCATGCTGATTTCTCTTATTATTGACCTAATAAATGATAGCATAGCATCTATCTTTTCAGACAAGATCTCTCTTCTCCAACTGCCCCTCCTGCAGGTATGGAACACCAATTTCCCAACAATGAAGAGAGTCCCATACCAAAGGATTTGGGGGTTCATCATGGTTCTCTGATAGGAGTTTTAACTCCTATAAGAAAAACCTCCTGCAAAGGTTTTCCCCAGTTAACCATTTCCTTTTTTTTAATATAGATTGCTTTGAATTTATTTTACCAAAATGTTTAAATTTTATGTAATCAAAGTTGTCCATTTCATCTTCTATAATCATCTCTATCCATTATTTGATCATGAACTTTTATCTCATTTATAGATCTGAACGGGAATTTCCTTCCTTGTCTCTCTAATTTGCTATGATGTGAATTTTTATATCAATCTATGCACTTGGAGCTTATCTTGGTACGTGGTATGAGATGTTGTTCTTTTTTTCTTTTTTTTTTCTTTTTTTCTTTTTTTAAATTTAATAGCCTTTTATTTACAGGATATATACATGGGTAACTTTACAGCATTAACAATTGCCAAACCTCTTGTTCCAATTTTTCACCTCTTACCCCCCCCACCCCCTCCCCTAGATGGCAGGATGACCAGTAGATGTTAAATATATTAAAATTGAGATGTTGTTCTAAACCTAATTTTTGCTGTTGAGATTTCTTAGAACATTTTATCAGATAATGAGCACTTACCCTAGTGGCTATGATTCTTTGGGGTTATCAAATACTAGTTTGTTTACTTTTACATATTGTATTCCTAATCTGTTCCATAGATTATCTCCTTAATTTCTTTTTAACCTGTACCAACCTTGATTATTACTTTATTTTATAAAGTAATTGACTTTGGAATATAAAGTATTGACTTTGGAATCAAGTACTGCTGTTTTCTACCTTCCCACTTTTTTCTCCTCATTTTGCCCTAAAGAAGGCTTTCTTCTTCCAGATGAATTGTGTTCTTTCGAAGCCCTCTTGTGGTTTTTTAATTTTATTTTTTCTAAAATGATGCTATTAAAATTCTGTTTCTTATTCTGTTAGTCTGAAAATTTTATATTTCTTTATATAATTATTTCATTTAAATTTTTGTTTTATATCTGTAAATAGTTGGTAAAGACAATTCTGATAATTTCTGTTATTCTTTTTGTGTTATGAATAGTTTTTCTTCTGCTAATACTAATCTAGTTATATTCTTTACCAAAAAAATCGAAAGTAGCTTATCTAGTTTATTGTGCAAAAAATAAGTTTTCCAATTCATAGATATGTTCTTACTCTTTTTTCCCTTTGCCAGTATTTTATTTTCCCCCAATTACTTGTAAAAATAGTTTTTTTCACATACGTTTTTTGTAAAACTATGAGTTCCAACTTTTTTTCTTCTTTCTCTTTTCTTCCTCTTCCCCAAGACAGCAAGTAATCTAATACAGGTTATATAGTACAATCATAGTAAACATATTTTCATATCAGTCATGTTGTGAAAGAAGAATCAGAACAAATGGGAAAAACCACAAGAAAGAAAAAAAAATAGGCAACCCATCAATTTCTAATTCTTTGCCACTATAAAAAGAGCTGTTATGAATATTTTTGTACACTTGGGTCCTTTCCCCTCTTTTATGATCTTTTTGGGATACAGACCTAGTAGTGGTATTACAAGGATTACTGGATAAAAGGATATGCATAGTTTTATGACCCCCCCATAATTGTTGCATCAGTTCATAACTCCCTCAACAATGCATTAGTATCCTAGTTTTCCCACATCCCCTTCAACATCTATCATTTCCTTTTTCTGTCATATTAGCCAATCTGATGTGTATGGGATGGTACCTCCAAATCGTTTTAATTTGTATTTCTCTCTTACTCTCTTTTGGTGATGAAAATATTTATAGATATAAATTTCCTCCAAAGGACTGCACCCCCAATTTTTGGTATATTCTTATTCTTATCATTATCTTTAATGAAATTGTTGAAGTATGAGGTATGTGTTGTGGTGTGACCTCTGAAATAATTCAGGCTAAGACAGTCTCCAACTCCAACAAAGACATTTTCATGTCTTTCATAAAAGACATAAAAAGGATTTGGGGGTTCATGCTGGTTCTCTGATAGAAGTTTTTTTTTTCTTTTTTATTTAATAGCCTTTTATTTACAGGTTATATGTATGGGTAACTTTACAGCATTGACAATTGCCAAACCTCTTGTTCCAATTTTTCCCCTCTTTCCTCCACCCTCTCCCCCAGATGGCAGGATGACCAGTAGATGTTAAATATAGTAAAATATAAATTACACAATAAATATACTTGACCAAACCGTTATTTTGCTGTACAATCAGACTCTGAAATATTGTACAATTAGCCTGTGAAGGAAATCAAAAATGCAGGTGGGCAAAAATATGGAGATTGGGAATTCAATGTAATGGTTCTTAGTCGTCTCCCAGAGTTCTTTCGCTGGGCGTAGCTGGTTCAGTTCGTTACTGCTCCATTGGAAATAATTTGGTTGATCACATTGCTGAGGATGGCCAAGTCCATCAGAACTGGTCATCATATAGTATTGTTGTTGAAGTATATAATGATCTCTTGGCCCTGCTTGTTTCATCAGCATCAGTTCATGTAAGTCTCTCCATGCCTTTCTGAAATCTTCCTGTTGGTCATTTCTTACAGAACAATAATATTCCATAATATTCATATACCACAATTTATTCAGTCATTCTCCAATTGATGGGCATCCACTCATTTTCCAGTTTCTAGCCACTACAAAGAGGGCTGCCACAAACATTCGTGCACATACAGGTCCCTTTCCCTTCTTTATAATCTCTTTGGGATATAAGCCCAGTAGTAACACTGCTGGATCAAAGGGTATGCACAGTTTGATAACTTTTTGAGCATAGCTCCAAACTGTTCTCCAGAATGGTTGGATTCGTTCACAACTCCACCAATAATGTTCTGATAGAAGTTTTAATGAAACTCCCATAGAAAAACCTTCTGCAAATATTTTCCCCAGTTAACTATTTCCTTTTTAATATAGGTTGCTTTGAATTTATTTTACAAAAACATTTAAATTTTATGTAATCAAAATTGTCCATTTCATCTTCTATAATCATCTTTATCCATTTTTTGATCATAACTTTTATCTCATTTGTAGATCTGAAAGGGAATTTCCTTCCTTGTCTTTCTAATTTAGTATGATGTGAATTTTTATATCAATCATCTATGTAGTTGGAGCTGGATTCCAAGTAGGCTGACCAAGATTCCTAAAGGAGCCCAGCAAAGCAAAACAAGGATTTTTATACAGTAAATGATGCTGATTAGATCACAAAATATGTAAATTTTGAGGTTATAGAAGGAATTTGCCAACATGGGTTCTTGGTTGAACTGTTCTTGTGGTTATCCAGAATGCATACAGATGAGCCCGCTTAGGAGGGTATTACTATATGGTAATGATATTATAAGTAGCATAAGTTCACTTGAGCAAAGAGGAACTTTATAGATGCCATGTTGGGGGAAAGATTTATTGAGGTTTATTGAGTGTTCTGTTCTGCATCCTATTGGAGCTATTTTTTTATTGGCTGATCTTCAGTTGTGCTGACCCATATCTGGCTACTGAATCCAGATGATTCTGGAGGGGAAAGTGAAGCAGGTGACCTTGCACAGCCCTCCCTCACCTAAATCCAACTCACTTGATTGCCATGGCATCATCTCCCTGATGTCATGGTCCACTTTAAGAGCAAAGAACAAACAACAAGGTAACTGTCCCATAGTAACCTTCTGGTATGGTTTCAGAATATGATGACCTGTTCATTATTCTAGTGAGACCCATGTTTTTTTTTTTTTTTATTATTATAGCTTTTTATTTACAAGATATATACATGGGTAATTTTTTTAGCATTGACGGTTATTTGCAACCTTTTGTTCTAATTTTTCCCTTCCTTCCCCTCACCTCCTCCCCCAGATGGCAGGTTGACCAATACATGTTAAGTATGTTAAAGTGTAAGTTAAATACAATATATGTATACATGAGACCCATGAATAATTATTTTTTGTGGGGCTTGGGGCATAGAGCAAGTTTAGTCTGGAGACAACCACCAGAATCTCATCGAAATTATCTACTGTTTTTATGATTCGTTCTTTGTATCTTTTTGCTTTTTCCTAAAAGAAAATATTGTGGCATTTTTATTGCCTGGTATTATGTCATGAATTATTTGTGAAATAGTTTTTTTTTATAAAGCTGAGAAGAGTATTTTCAGAGAATTTCCAACCTTTATCTCTGTCAGGCAATCAAGACAACTAGCCTTTCAAGGAAGGATAGCCAATAGTCCTTTGCTGTTTCCTACCTGGAAGTGAACTTGGTGGGCATGCTTCCAAGAAAGAGGATGACTATCAGAAACAGAACACTCTGTTCTACTTCCCCTACCCCACTCTATTTAGAAGGAAATGTTTTATAATTGCCACATTTTGTCCTATTAGACAATTCCCCAGTCAATCAGTCAACTAGTATTTATTAAACACCTATTATGTGCCAGACTCCATGTTAAATGCTGGGGATACAAAGAAAGGCAAATAAAATTAAAATTTAGGCTTTAGGTTTAGGTAAAGAGCACTGAATTTAGAGTTGTATGTACATGTTATGCTAAATCTTGACCATGCTATTTAATACTTGAATAACCTTAATTTCTCTGAATCTTACTTTCCTCATCTGTAAAATAAGGGGGATTGTTTTAGATAAATTTAAAAATCTTTTCTAGCTCTAAATATCATTAAAGTATTTTGTCCCCTATTCTTTCACTTCCTCGTGGAAGGAGAGGGAGATGGACTGGTTTGTTTGAAGAATGACATAGAGACCAGCGTCACCAGATCCTAATGTATATGACCAAGGGGAAGAAGAAGATGACTGAAAAGGTAGAAAGGAGTCAGGTGATGAAGGGCTTTAAAAGCTAAACAATGGATTTTGTATTTGATTTTGGAGGTAAAAGGAGTCATTGGAATTGATTGAATAGGGAGGTGACATGATCAAATATGAGCTTTAAGAAAATTACTTTTATAGCTTAATGGAAGATGGATTATACTGGAGAGAGACTTGAAGTGAGGGGACTGACCAGTAAGCTAGTGTAATGGTCCAGGTTAGAGGTGATGAGGGCATATACTAGGATTGCAGCAGTGTCAAAAGACAGAAGATCATCTGGATATGGTATTGAACATTTATAATCTTTACTACTAAGGAGGCTAAGTATAATGGATCATTAAACTTGGGAGTTTTGAGCAGTAGTAGAGCTAAAATTAATCAATTGTGTCCATACAAAATCCAATATCAATATAGTAAATCCTCAGGAGAAGAAAGCCAGCAGGCTGCTCAATGGGCCCAGGTTAGGGAAAAAAAAAAAAAAAGAGCATTTTGCAACTTCTGAATTGATCTACAGTAGATTGGAGGTCATGAATAGCTACTGAATTTTCAGTATGAACAAGCTAAGGAAACATATTGCCCAATCCCCTTTTCCCCAAATGTAACCCTAAAAGTTGTCTATGAGATACTTGGAAAGGAAAGTTGTCTAACTGCAAATAGTAGAAACAATACACAGAAAGACTGAAGCAATTTAGGTCAATTTGCCAGGATCTAGCTGCAATTTAGAGTGCCTCCTACTTCCTGTCCAAAGCTCCCTTGACACGACACATAAACAGGTTTACTTAGAAAAGAACTACTTTAACCCCTAGATATTGGGAACCAAAATCAAATCTTCTAAAAATTGCAACTTGCTGAGCTTAAAATAATAATTTAAAAAGAGCACAAATATAGTTTGTAACCTTATTCAAATGGAAGTATGAATGAATAATAAAGAATGAATAATCAACTATTTTAATAGTTTATTCCCTCCCAATTACTTGTAAAGACAATTTTCAACATACATTTTTTAAAAACTTGAATTCCAAATTCTCTCTCCCCTCTCTCAGATGGGAAGCAATCTAATATAGGTTACAATCATAAAACATTTCCATATTGGTCATTTTGTGGAAGAAAATGCAAACTAAAAGAAAAAAAATGAAAAATAGTTGCATTCAGACACCATCAGTTCTTTCTCTGGAGGAAGATAACATGTTTCATCATGAGTCCTTTGGAATTGTCTTGAACCATTCTTTTGCTAAGAAAAGCTAAGATATTCATAGTTGTTCATCATGCAATATCACTATTATTGTGTATGATATTCTCCTGATTCTGCTCTCTTCACTCTGCATCAGTTCATGTAATCTTTCCAGGTTTTTCTGAAATCGTTCTTCTCATCATTTCTTATAGTTTAATAGTATTCCATTACAATCATATAACAACTTGTTTAGCCATTCCCCAATTGATGGGCATCCTTGAATAATCAACTATTTTAGAAATCATGCATTTGACACTATTGTAGGACCATATCAAAAAATGTAAATACTTGGAAGCAAACAGAGAAGGATTTCTAAACAGAAACTCTACCTATTCTTGAACAAGTGATTAAGAAATATCAGAGTAATAAAGATTTCGAGGTACTGCTTCCTTCATCTGTTAAAAATAACAGAGAAAGCAAAGTTCTCAAGGAAGTCAAACTTTACTATGTGGAGGGTATCACAATCAAATCTAGAGCATGATTAGTATTGCTCATCATTTGTTCAAGAAATATTTACCAGGATACCAAAATGATAAGACAAGGTTTATGTCATGAAGGAGTTATAGTCTAGCAGCAAGGGACAAGTCAAATATAAAAATAGTATAACCTCACCTTAAATATGATAAGTGTTTTAACACAGCTAAAAAATGCTATTGTGAGTCCAGAGTGTATGATATGCAACACACCCAATGAATCTCAGAGATCTCTCTAGGTATAAGGAGAAAATTTATTCATTTCTCATGAGAAGTGGGCAGTCACTCTCACCACATGGGGTGGTGGTGGTGAAAGTGAGACTCTGAGCACAGACAGCAGGGGCAATATATATATGTTCCCTGATGCAACATTAACCCCCACCCCTCCCACTCACCCCTCACTGGCTCATCCTCATTGACTGAAAATGTGACCTTATATTCTAAGTGTGAAAAATACAGCGAATCAATACAGATTCAAATTTAAATAAAGACATGCCTGACCCTTGAGACATGTGCTTTCAGTGTATGAGCTGGGTAGATTAGGGTTAAGTCAGTCTTCTCCAAACCCTCCCAGAATTGCTCCATCAACCCATAACCTGGGAACTATCTGCCAATGAGGAAAAAGTAGGGAAGATAGGAATCTGATCCTATAGCTTGGTAAATTTATAATTTTCCTTTTGAAGAAATATCAAATTTTCCATTCAAGAGGAAAGAGAAATGACTTCTTGTTGGAAGAATCAGACAAAGCTTCATAAAAAAAGTAGCATCTGATCTGGGCTTTGTACAAAAGTAGGCAATAGCAGGGATAGAGAGAAACAATGAGGAAAGGCATTCTAATAAGAGGAGACAGCATAAGAAAAGGCATAGATATAGAATAATGCATATTTAGGGAATATCAATTAAAGCACAGAGACCTTAGGCAAGCCACTTAACTCTGTTTGCCTCCATTTCTCATCTGTAAAATGAACTGTAGATGAAAATAGCAAACTATTCCAAGTATCTTTGTAAAGAAAACACCAAATGAGGTCACAAAGAGTTGGATAGGACTGAAACATATAAACAACAACAAAATAGAATATATTGTAATTAATAGAATGTAAGTTCCTTGAGGACAAGGAACATTTCATTTTTGTCTTTGTATCCCTAGTGCATAAAAGGCAATGAATAAATGCTTATTTGTTGATTAGTTGATTGTGTATCGTGGTGTTAGTATTTTTCCTCCTGGAAAGGTAGGGGAATGGGGAAATCAATTCCTAATTTTCTATCCTTTAAGTTAAGACCATGCATTAGGGTATAAAACAAATACTAAAGAAAATTATAGCTGTATGTGTATCAGCAAGGGTTGTGATTAAAATAATTCTCTTCAACTTTTGGCAGAATAAACATGTTTCATCAAGAAGGAACTCTCAGAAAAACAGGTTTCTTTATTGACACAGACTACTCAATTATGTGAGAAATATCAAGGCAAGGCAGATTAAGAACTGATTTCAGATTTAGAAAGACAAAGGTATAGGTCCTTTTTTTTTTGACATATGTAAACTGTATCACCTTGGCCAAGTATTTGGGTCTTTCAGAGTTCCAGGCAACTGAAGTTAAAAATTAATTTCTGATCTGGAAGGGAGAAAGAAGAAAATCTGCATTAATAAGAGTTCTCTAGACAGATGAAATTATAGATAAAAATGCAACAAATAAATCAGTTAACCATACAGTGAGTAAATAAGTTCAATTGTGTAAGTGTTATACAAGTAGCCCCTACCATGCAGAAAGTTTAAGGAAGAAAGAATAATAATCTGTCAATTCTTCTAATTTATCAAGAGCTTGGCTAGGTCAGAGCCCTAGGAAATAATAGGGCAGAAAGGAAGTAATTACATAAGAAAACAGAAATTGTCCCTGTCCAGGATGTTCTTTGCAGCTAGTGAGCCAGAACAAAGCCTAAAGAACACATGCGAAAATACAATACCTTATCCCTCTGTGATCAGCTACAAATTATATACAATCTTATATACCCAGAACAGTTCAAAATTCACCTTCAGAAAAGTGATAATGAGAAAAAAATTTATTAAGATAACAACAATCCAAGTTCTTCCAGTTATGTTTGGTTTATATCAAACACCTTTGGAATTTACCTTTAACTCCTTCAAGTCATTAAAGATGGTGTAAATTTTGGGCCTTTCAAATTTTAGGTAAGGTTTGATATGCCATTTTTATATCAATGATTAATTTATTTTGATTAATGTGAAAGTAATGCCATTCATATAGATGTATATGTATAGGATACACATACACACACACACACACACATATACACATATATAAAATATATATATGTTGCTATTGACAACTACTTCCCAGGATCCAAGACCTAATCTCCTAATTCTGGGAATAGGGATCGTGTGATTTAGGCTTAGTCTCATAAACTGAGAAAACTTTATCCAATCAGTCCCATTCAAGAGGAAGGAACTCAGAATTTTTTAAATGAATGTTAAAAATTGTCTTTACATGTAATTGGGGAAAAAACAAAATACTATTTCAAGAAATACTACAGATATGATTCCTGAAATCAGCTTGTTTTCTCCCTTTTTCAGGAAACGTTAAAACATTCATCCTGGGAACTTAGTTTCCCAGACTCTCTTATAAACCATGATGTACCCAGACTGCCTTTGTTAGTATCTTCAAGGAAGTTTCAACATCTCAAAATTCAATGTTTCTGCCTTTATTTCCCCTCCCTGCTCTGAACCCCACCCCAAAGATTATATTTCCCTTATTTAAAAAATGTGCTTATGATGAAGATCTTTGTTAAGTCTTTTTCAGGATTAAACCTGCTCTATATAGATAGATTCAGTCTGCCAGTAAATGGTGTACTCATGCCTCATGTCATATTTCTTTTTTCTTTTTTCTTTAATTTTTTCATAGTGATTCTTTTTGTTATTATTATTATAGCTTTTTATTGACAGAACATACGCATGGGTAATTTTTACAGCATTGTCCCTTGCACTCATTTCTGTTCCGACTTTTCCCATCCTTCCTTCCACTCCCTCCCCTAGATGGCAGGTAGTCCCATACATGTTAAACATGTTAAAGTATATCTTAAATATAATATGACATATTTCTTTAATGGTTTCTTCCAAACTCCTTACCTTGGGAATCCTATTGCTCTCCCAAATCTATTTCATATTTACTACTTCTGGTATCTGTTTTCTCTCTTCATTTTGCCTGTAATTTCTTTTCCTAAATAAAGCTGCCTTTTAGGTGAGAGAAAGCCCTCGTGAATTTGTCATGTGTTTATTTTGAAATGCCAAACTGACCTTATCACTACTATCAAGAGTTGTTCCCCAGACTTGGGCTGCTATTAAGCTTGTGTGCATAACTACACCAGCAAGTTAGATAGTGGTAGAGTAGAGGTGATAGTGTTCACAGCCCCTACTAGATCAGAAGATATACAATAAATATGACACTTTATTTAGGCAAAGACCCAATTGCTTGTGGAAATGAACATTGGGAGGGTTGCAAATTATGAGTTATTGTAAAGTGGTACAGTATTCTACATTTTTAATGTTTCTCAAGTCCCACAGGAGCAAACTAGAAATTTAAATTATGCTTGAAATGTTTCCTAACATATCATTTTGGAACACATTTGTGTTTTCAAAACATGTTACAGCAGAACTGATTGCATATCATTCCTCTTTAAATATTTCTTGGTGGCATACTTCCTATACGTTTTTAAAAGCCTCTGAAATGATGTTTATTTTCTTTTAGCTTCTTTCAACAAATATAACCTTTCCACCAAGCTTTCCAGTTTTTGTGTTAGTGGCTAAGTGGGAAATCAGCCTTTTTCCTGAAGGGGACTCTATTCTTATTTAGTTCAAGGTATTTTGGAATTAAGGACTACCTTTCTTTCTTAAGGACTGGGACTTAATCTCAATTCACTCCAAATCACAATAGGTCCCAGACCAAGACCCACTTCATTCCTGGGCTCTGATAGGCTCAGAGTGAATGTAAATAGCAATAATTTCTATTTTGGCCAGAAACCTTGAGGGTCTTTCTCTCCCAGATTGATTTTTTTTTTTGACTAGGTAGAATCCATTCTTTGCCTCATAGCTCACCTAATCTTAAGCAATAATTGGACAGGTATTGAGCTCAGTTAAACTAAAACCTGCTAAAAACCTTAACTTAAAAAGGATAAGGTCTCCCACTGCATCCAGGGCCATTGTCAGTCATTCTGATCTGTATCTGAGCCATTAGACTCAGCTCAAGAGGAGAAAATAAGGCTGATGATTTTGCCCAGCCTTCTCTCCCCTCCCACCCACCAACTTAAATCCAATTCACTTGCATATCATGGCATTACCTCTTTGAGAACAAAGGACAAACAATAACAACAGCAGCAGCAGCAGCACCAACACTGGTGAACCAGGTATCTAGAAGATAGTTGATTATTATCTTCCTCTGGAGTCTAGGGATAATTGAGGGGCTAGGATTTGCAAGCCTATCACTCTTGAGCCCCCATCTTTGGTCTCCATAATCAATCGATCAGTAGAATTCTATTAACTTTTAGAAAGGTGTATTTTTTTTTGAAAGCTGTATTTTAAATAGCAATAGAGTAAGAAAAAAATTTTTGAATATTATTTGAAAATCTCCCCAAACTTCTCTAATGTGTACATGGGGAAAGTGGGTACAAACTTAAAATATAATGATAGTGAGGTATATGTGTAAAAAACAAATGTGACCAAGAGGTACCTCTCAATTTTTAGTTCTAGCAGTTCTTTTCCACCTTTGTGAAGTTCTCATGAGTTTTCCTTTAGGTAGAATTCTCTGCTAGACTCTGAGGATCTTTCTGATCCATTGTCAGCAATTCTTTCTTTCTCAGAGGGTCATAAAGCTCTCACCATCCTCAAGTGACTTTCTTTCCATTTCTGTCTTAAGGTACTTCTGTTGTTAACCTCTACTCTTCTGGTGGACTTTGCTATTAATTACAATTGCTAGTGGGACCCTCATAGTGCTGATGGATTTTCCCAAGGCTTAACACAGTATTCTTTTGGAATCTTCATTCATTTAAGATCAGGGCAAAACAAATTCAAAAGAAAAAAAGGTGCTATACCTGTAGACACAAGGTGAGAATATGAGGTAGCTGCTCTTCCACACTCTTGTCATGGTCTATGTCAATCGTTGCCACTCCGTGACCAAGAAGGAAAAGAAATTGAGAAATCATTGTCTTTTCTTTTAGGTGTGAACTCAGATTTGGCTTAGTACCTCTTTAATCAATGGCATTTTTAGTTCTGTAGCCAATTAAAATATTTTATATTATATCATACAACCTTTCCCATCATTAATGGCTCCTCCAAATTCTGCATGTGGGATTAAAATCAGGTAAGAAATATCTTTACAGGCTCTATATAGCTCATCAGGAAGGGCAAAGCTGAGCCAGCTCTAAGGAATGAGCCCTCATTATCCAGTCCATCCATTACATAAGAATAAAGTTTTATGGTGATACCCTTTGATCTAGTTTGTATTCCAAAGAGATCATAAAAGAGAGGAAAAGACCCATATATGCAAAAATGTTTGTAGCAGCTCTTTTTGTAGTAACAAGGAATTGGAAATCAGCAGGATGATGCCACAAAGGCCTGGAAAAATGATGCTGACTGAAGTGAGTGGAACCAAGAGAACAATGTACACAGCAACAACAAGATTATGTGCTAATCAACAATGATGGACTTGCCTCTTCTCAGCAATTTGGTAATTCAGCACAATTCCAATAGGCTTGGGATGAGAAATGTCAGCTTCAACCAGAGAGAGGAATATGAGACTGAATGTGGATCAAAGCATAGTATTTTTCACCTTTTTTTCTTTGTTTTTTCATTCTCATATTTTTTTCTCCTTTTGATCTGACTTTTCTTGTACAATATAACAAATATTGGAAAATTTTAAAAGGATTGCATTATATCAGATTGTTTACTGTCTTAGGGAGAGGGAAGTAAAGAAGGGAGGGAGAAAACTATCTTTACATGTATTACAGGTATCCTATTGACAAGGGGAAAAAAGAATAAAATTTTAGAATCATTCTTTTAATTTAAAGTTGATGGATTTAAGATTTTTCTTTATATTAGAATTTTTAGTTATAATTATAGCTACATAGTGCATCCTGGTTTATGAACCACAATTCTGTGAGTTAAATAACATATTACCCCCTTTTAGAAATGATGAAAGTAAGTTTCCATTGGCTTGTCCATGATCATTTAAAAGGTAGATATGGGACTTAATTCTATGTCTTTTCTAATTTTTTTTCCAAATTCAATCAAATTGATCACCTTAGTCAAAAAATTTAAACTCATCTCTGGGTTAATGGGACTTTAAGTAAGAAGATTCTAAAAACAACATAAAGGGCATTTGTGGGTATATATGTGTATGTAGATATATATATGTCTAAAGACTGGTTTATATAACTGTGGGAAGATGGGTAATATAGATAGGGCATACATCAGAAGAGAATAACAATATTAGCTCTTTTTTTTTTTTTTGAAAGGAGTAGATGCATGTATTAAGTTCATTAAAGATTTATATGAATCTGACTTTTTACTGAAGCCAGATTATCAAAATATTTCTATTTCCCATTTTTTCCTTTTGATCTGATTTTTCTTGTGCAGTAATGATAAATGTGGAAATGTGTTTAGAAGAATTGCATATGTTTAACCTATATTGGATTGCTTGCTTTCTAGGGGAAGGAAGAAGAAAAATTTGGAACACAAGGTTTTGCAAGGGTGAATGTTGAAAATTATCTTTGCATGTATTTTGAAAAATAAAAAGCTGGTATAAAAATGAATTAAAATGTTAAGATACAAAAAAAAAGAGAAAACCTGATGTGTCTATCTCATAGAATTGTGTATCTTAAATTAGAGAATATATATAAAGACCATAATATTAGACTGACAAAAGTTAATTATTTTAAATTATTCATGACATAACAGCCCTTATTCCATGGGCTAATTCCACATTCTCACTATGGTTTTCTTAGCCACTGTGACAGTCAAGAATGTTTATGTTTCATACTATATGAGGATATATTCTGATGGAAGTGGATATCTTTGACAATAAGAAGATCCAATTCAGTTCCAATTGATCAATGATGGACAGAACCAGCTATATCCAGAGAAAGAACACTGGGAAATGAATGTGGACTATTTGTATTTTTGTTTTTCTTCGCAGGTTATTTTTACCTTTCTGAATCAGATTGTTCTTGTGCAATAATAAGAGCACTGTAAGGATGTGTACACATATATTGTATTTAAGATATACAATAACATGTTTAGCATGTATGAGACAGCCTGTCATCTAGGGGAGGGGGTGGAGGGAGGGAAGAGAAAAGTTGGAACAGAGGTGATTGCAAGGGACAATGTTGAAAAATTACCCATGCATATGTTCTGCCAATAAAAAGCTATTATAATAATAAAAAAGAATGTTTATGTTTCAGATATAATCTATGCCCAAAATATGTGGTAGAATTGGACCCAAGTTTTTGTCATCTTTCCACCTTTATTGTTGGTGTTTTTGTTCAGCCATTCATTGTGTTTGACTCTTTGTGACCCAAATTTGGAATTTCTTGGCAAAGATACTAAAGTGGTTTGCCATTTCCTTCTCTAGCCCATTGATGACACATGTAAGGCAAGGAGGATTAAGCGACTCACCCAGATTACAAGAAAATGTCTGAAACCAGATCTGTACTCAGGAAGATGAGACTTCATCACTCCAGGCCTGGCACTTTCTCTACTATACCCCTTAGGGTCCCTATATGTAGTATTAGAGGATTGTTTCAGACACTAAGAGATTGAGTAACTCATCCAGGGTAAACACAGTATGTGTCAGAGTCAGTATTTGAATTTAGGATTTCCTTATTCTGAGGGCAGCTCTGTCTACTGTTCCAGGTTCCCTCCTGACCACAAAGGTATATAATTCCCCAAGGCTTTCTAGAAGGGATATGAAATAGACTTTAAAAATATGAATACTGGGGCAGCTAGTTGGTGTAGTGGATAAAGTACCAGCCCTGAAATTAGGAGGACCTGAATTCAAATGTGACCATGGACACTTAACACTTCCTAATTGTGTGACCTTGGGCAAGTCACTTAACCCCAATTGCCTCAGCCAAAAAAAAAAAATTTAAATGAATATTTAGTTTATTCTTGTTAAGAAAATTACTCTCTCACTTGATAATAAAGTGGAAATTAGGGTAGTAGTCACATTCATTTGCATGACTGTTAACGTTGTATGCATAACAGTCAAAGAAATATTGTTGGAGAAATGGAGACAATTCCCATTTCCCCCAAATGATTTCCCCATTCAAGATTCTTCATCAGGAAAAATGCTTATTATCAGCATCAGAATGGAAACAAACGAATCATTATAATGTTTTCTAAGTTTATATCAAAATACAGGTTAAAATATCTGGTCTATAGAAAAAAATATATATTTTTTAAAAATGGTTAAGATCGTCCATGAACATTCTAGCTATCTGAAAGGAGTACAAGGAAAAGTCAGGCAGCTAGGTGGTACAGTGGATAAAGTCCCAACCCTAGAGTCAGGATGATCTGGAAATCAAATGTTGCCTCAGACACTCACAAGCAGAGTGAATCTGTTCAAGTCCCTTAACCCCTGTTTGCCTCAGTTTCCTCATCTGTAAAATGAGCTGGAAAAGGAAATGGCAAACCACTCTAGTATCCTTGCTAAGAAAATCCAAAATGGGGGTCATAGAAAGCCAGGAATGATTGAAAAGACTCAAAATCAAGAAGGCAAAATTGCAAAAGGATTTCTGTGATGTGAATATAAGAGAATGAGAGTCATTTTTATGAACAGCCTGATTTTATAAAGGCATTTTATTGGCAGCTACCTTACCCCGGGCAGATTCTATGATGAAAATCTAACCATGTAACTATCAGAGAGGAAACGTGTTAAGTGAACCTTGTAACAAGGAATAATACTGCATATCACTGTTACTCATTTACAACCCTGTTTATGCTATACTTGCTTTGTAAGTTTTTATTTGTCTTCTTTTACTGTATCTGCAGATATACACCATAAAGGAGCTGATACATTCTGCTACTTCACGTGTGCTTGTAGTCTTCCCTCTCAATCTTCCTTGCAGTGACTAACATATTACTAGATTAAATGTCTGTGATTTTTTTAGACAGGTGAACTCACTCCACCAATTCAAGAGCAATCAGCTATAACTTAATAGGATGAGGACAGGAATGGATGTGTGTGACTTCTTTGGTACCATAGTAAACTCCTGCGTGAGGCACCACCCTCTGTTAATGCAGATTCTACTTTCTCAGGGACTTATGGAGTTAGAGAGTTATCTAGAACAAAGTTAGCAAACTCAAGGCACCTTAGAGAACAAAAAGATACTTAGAAGGAAGCAAAAAAAAAAAAAAAAAAAAAAACAGTGTAGCTTGGAAACAATTTGTAGTAATTACTACAAAGTTTTTTTTTTTTTCTTTTTAAATAAACTAGAAATTGATGGTTTTATAGTGAAACCTTATTTTATGTAAATGGAAATGTTCTTTTCTCTTTTTTTGTCATGATATATTTAAGTTCAAAGTGAATAAAAAATTTTTTTTTTAAGATTTATGGGCCACAAACCCCACAAAACTCCTCACTACTATTGAATCAAATTAAAAAGTAATTGGGAACAGATCTGTGATGGAAAGTGCTGGATCCAGAGAGAGAATTATGGAAACTGAATGTGGATCAAAGCATAGTATTTTCACCTTTTTGTTGTTCTTGTTTGACTTTTTCTTGTACTCTTTTCAGATGGTGGAATGTTCATGGATGATCTTAACCATTAAAAAAAAAAAATATGTATTCTTTTTTCTACAGTCCAGATAATTTAACCTGTATTTTGACATAAACTTAAGAAAACATTATAATGGTTTGATTTTTTCTTTCTCATTTTTTCCCTTTTGATTTGATTTTTCTTGCATAGCATGATGAATATGGAAATATGTTTAGAAGAATTATAATTGCACATGTTTGATCTATATCAGATTGCTTGCTATATGGGGAGGAAGAACGAGAGGGAGAAATATTTGGAAAACAAGGTTTTGCAGAGGTGAATTTTTAAGAATTTATGTTTAGTTCTACCTAACCCTTCACTTTTTCATAATAAAGTCAAAGTTTTAAGTTAGAAAGAACAGAAAAATTAGAATTTTTTATTAGAAACATTATAATATAACATATTAGAATATGTTATAATGTCCATTAATGAACAAGTACAGGAAGGCAATTTGGGTGAAGAGCAGATCTGTTCATTTAACTTCTCTCAATCCTCGATAAGTTGAGTATATCTGGTACCTTCTGTCCAAATCTTCTGCTCTGAGAATAGCTTTTTATTTTTCAAAATTCATGTAAAGATGGTTTTTAACATTCATCCTTGCAAAACCTTATATATTCCAAATTTTTTCCCTTCCTCCCCTCCTACCTAGTCCCCTAAGCAACATTTATCCAATACAGGTTAAACATGTGCAATTCTTTTAAACATTTCCACATTTATGATGATGCACAAGAAAAATCAGATTAAAAGGAGGGGGGGGATGAGAAAGAAAAAAATCAAGCAAGTAAATAGTCATAACAGCAAAAAAAGGTGAAAATACTATGTTATGATCCATATTCAATCCCCTCTAGATGAGGATGGCTCTCCCCATCAAAAATCTACTTGAATTGCCCTGAATCACCTCAGTGTTGAAAAGAATCAAATCCATCACAGTTGATCATCACATAATTTTTGTTGTTCCTATATACAATATTCACTTCACTTAGCATCAGTTCATGTAAGTCTCTAGGCTTTTCTGAAATCATCCTGCTGATCATTTCTTATAGAACAATAATATTCTATTACATTCATATACCATAATTTATTCATCCATTCCCCAAATGATGAACATTCACTTAATTTCCAATTTTTTGCCACTAAAAAAAGGGCTGCCACAAACATTTTTGCAAATATGGGTCCTTTTTCTTTTTTTATGATCTCTTTAGGATGCAAACCCAGTAGAGACACAGGACCAGGAATACAGTGTGAGAGAGAATTTTTATGCATTAAAAGAAAACTATTAATTAGATAAAAAACCAGAATGAAAGATTAGATAATCTGATTTGTAATTGGAGGAAAGATTAGAGCTATCTCATTTGGGAAGGAGATGGGTGATTTTTGAGACCTGAAGGGAAGAGGAAAGCCAATATACTGAAATCAGAAAAAGAGGTATACTACTCCTCTCAAGTGTTCAAAGGAACAAGGAAACAAAAACTAATTGATCAGTATAAAGCCAGTTTTTAAATAAGAAACATAGAGTGCTTGAAATATATAATTGTGAGAAAACTTGCATCTGTCTTTGGATATAACTGGGTTCCTGGAGAGCATAACCTAAATCCTTTGTTAAGAATCTCTAAGCAACTGGTGGATGTGGTCCAGCTTCCTAACCCTACAGGGCTAAATTCAAATGGCAAAAATACAATTTTCTTCCAGCTCCCATAATTGAATAAACTTTTCTCACACGACTGAAATTGGAATAGATCTATAGTAGAATAAAAAGAGAACTGAGCTAGACACAGAAATGAGTCAGTGTGGTTCACTCAATTCGCACGATTTCCTCACTTACTATCTATGATTTGTTCTCTATGGACAAATAGACTTTCAGGTCCAGAAATGCCCTTCAAAAAGGAAAGAAATCTTGGTTTTGTGTTTCTCTGTACCTTCCCCTTGGGGGTCTTTCAGTTGCATTTATAAAATCATGAAAATGAATCAACTGACATTTCTTATTTTTCCTAAAAGCATTTTTTAAAATGTCATCTATAAAGTTCAATTCATAGACTCAGGTTTAAATTTAAAAGGGACATTGAAAGTTATCTAGTCTATCCTTTTATTTTACAGATGAGGAGACAAAGATGAAACTACTTGTGCTAAGGTCATATAGATAGTAAATGGGAGAGCTCAGATTAGAATTCATGTTTTATGGCTCGAAATTCAGCATTATTCATGTCATCTTAAATTTTTGGATAATTTTTTCTCACAAATTTAAAAAAAATAAATCTACTACATTTTTTAATGCATCATTATATTCATTTAGGTCTTAGCAACTTTTTAAATTTTATATCAAACTTTCAACATTTCAGGTTAGTGATAAAGGATAGAAAAAAAGCATAATTCTATTACTATTCATTAATAAATACATAGTTTCTAATTTGAAAAAATATCATTTTTATTTTATTTTTTTTAAATAACTTTTTATTGACAGAACCTATGCCAGGGTAGTTTTTTACAACATTATCCCTTGCACTCACTTCTGTTCCGATTTTTCCCCTCCCTCCCTCCGCCCTCTCCCCAAAGATGGCAAGCAGTCCTATACATGTTAAATAGATTGCAGTGGATCTTGGATAAAATATATGTGTGCAGAACCAAACAGTTTTCCTGTTGCTCAAGGAGAATTGGATTTAGAAGGTATAAATAACCTGGGAAGAAGAACAAAAATGCAAGCAGTTTACATTCATTTCCTAGTGTTCTTTCTTTGGGTGTAGCTGCTTCTGTCCATCCTTGATCAATTGAAACTCAGTTGGATCTTGTCTTTGTTGAAGAAATCCACTTCCATCAGAATACATCCTCATACAGTATCGCTGTTGAGGTATATAATGATTTCCTGGTTCTGCTCATTTCGCTCAGCATCAGTTCATGCAAGTCTCGCCAATCCTCTCTGTATTCGTCCTGTTGGTCATTTCTTACAGAACAATAATATTCCATAACATTCATATACCACAATTTACTCAACCATTCTCCAATTGATGGGCATCCATTCATTTTCCAGCTTCTGGCCACTACAAACAGGGCTGCCACAAACAAAAAATAAAACTTTTAAAGTGAAAGAAAAAAATAAACACTAGAGATAATTCTTGTTTTATTTTCAATTTCTAAAAGATTATTGTTAACAATAAAGAGGAAGCAGTTTGACAAAGAGATAATTAAAAATAAAAGCAAAATATTTTATTCTAATGAATGTGGGAATTGTTTCTTCTATCTCTAGTCCATCCTCCAATTTCTTATTTTAAAAAAATACAGATAGTTTCAGAGAGATTTGGAGAAACTTACATGATGCTAAGTGAAGTGAGCAGAACCAAGAGAACATTGTACATGGCAAGAGCAAAATTATATGATCATCAATTCTGATGGATGTGGCTCTTTTCAGCAATGAGGTGATTCAGCCAATTGCAGTGGTCTTGTGATGAAGAGAATCATCTGCATCCAGAGAGAGCACTGTGGAGACCGAGTATGGATCACAATATAGAATTTAAATTTTTTTTGGTTAATGTTTGCTTGCATTTTGTTTTCTTTCTCATTTTTCCTTTTTGATCTGATTTTTCTTGTGCAGCATAATAAATATGGAAATATGTATAGAAATATGTGGAAATAGAAATATATAGGAAACATAGATGTAGAAAAATTTTAAGAATAGCACATGTTTAACATATATTGGATTATTTGCCATCTAGGGGAGGGAGTGAGGGGAAGGAGGGAGAGGAAAAATTGGAATACAAGGTTTTGTAAGGATGAATGTTGAAAACTATGCATATGTTTTGAAAATAAAAAGCTTCATATAAAAAATAAATGCATGTTCAAAAAATACAAATCTATGTCACTTAATTATTTTTACATCTTCAAAGGCTCCTTATTGTTTCTAGTATCAAAAACAAAATTTTCAGCCTGCCATTGAAAATCTTCTAACAGTATGACTGTTAGCATTACACATCTTGCTCCCATGCTTCAATACAAGTATCCCCCTCCAATTCAAAGAATCCTTCAAAGAACACTTTGAGTTCTGCTTCATGCACAAAACCTTTCTTTCTTAATCCTTCAAGAAGGAATGAAAATATATGCTGTTATTTAGATGTATTTTGTATTTGTTTATTGGTATGAATGTTTTATCCCTCCAATAGAGTGACAGGTAAGAGCCAATAAAAGTAGGAACTCTTTTTTTTAATAATTTTTTTATTTAAAATTTAAAAAAAAATTTAAAGTGCCTAGAATAGCACTTTGCATAAATTGGTACTTAACACATGTCTGCTAAATTAAATTAAATTATGTCACTGAATGTTCTTAAGATGAATGCACACCAAAAATTTTTAATTTATACAAATTGGAAAAATAACTACTGAAAGAACTCTCAGCAAGTTTCTCATAAAATCTAGATATATAAGGTATAGGCAAATGATACAAATACATTAGATATGATACATTTTCCAATAGATAAATGGTCAAGGGATACTAAGAGGCAGTTCTCAAAAGAAAAATATGCAGGCTATCAGCAAATATATTAAAGAATGTTCCAAATCTCTAATAATAACAGCATAATAATAAATGAATTAAGATAAATTCAAAGTTGTACCTCACCACACTCAGATTGACAAAGATGACACAAAAAGGAAAAGGAAAATTATTGGAGGAGTTGTGAGAAAATAGGCAAACTAAAGTATAAACCTGTGAATGATTCGGGCATTATGGAAAGAAATTTTGAACTATACTGGGAAAAAAAAGGCATTAACTATGCTTTTTCTTGGATCCAGTAATGACCATTAGTAGGCATTTAACACAGAAATTACCAAAGCTTGAGGGAAAGTATTAGTATGTACAAACTTATTTATAGTAGCACTTTAATTAAATACAAAATATAAATAAGATAGAATATTATTGTACTATAAGAAATAATAAAAGGGACATATTCTGAGAAATGTGGGAAGATTTACATAAACTGATACAGCCTAAAATGAGCAAAACCAGTTATGTTATATAATGGCAAGCACTACACCAGGAATCAGGAATACCTGAGTTCAAATTTACTAGCTTTGCAGTGTTGGGCAAGTGACTTAATTTATTCTTGTCTCAGTTTCCTGATCAGTAAAATGGGGATAATAATAGCACCTACCTCCCAGGATTATTTTGAGATCAATTATAAAATACTTAGCACAGTGCCTGGCATCATAGTAAGTAGTGCTATGTGAATGCTGGCTATTACTTCTACTACTATCACCACCACTACTACTACAACCCATAGTCCCCCCAGCCCCACTACTGCCACTACCATCACCATCACTACTACATTGAAAAGAAAAACAACCTTGAAAGACATAAGCAGAAGACTTAAAATAACCTAAGTCATTTATAATTACAAAAGCTTTTATTTTAATTTATAATCTTACTCGTGGTTGTCTGGACTTTTAGAAAAGAATTTGTTCTGTTATTGAGAGGCAATTGGGGTTAAGTACCTTGCCCAGGGTCACACACTTAGTGTCTAAAACCAGATTTGAAGTCAGCTCCTTCTGACTTTAGGGTCAGTCCTCTATCTATTTAAGCCATCTAGCTGCCCCTATAAAAGAACTTTTAACCTGTAGGTTAGGGTATCCTACCTGACAACAGTGATGGACTAGTAGCACAGGATGACACATTTTTTAGACTCAGGTAATAAGTAGATTTTTATTGCTCTAAAAGGAGCAGCTTTTTGTTCATGTGAGAGATTTATGGAGACAGGGAAGGAGGGAGCAAAAGAAGGAGGGAAGGAAAGAGGAAGAAAAAGAAAGAGAGAGAAAAGAGGAGTTTTCACAAAAAAGTTGTAATAGTGATGTAAAAAAAAGAAAAAAGTATTAATGAAATATTTTTAAGATACATAAGCAGGAAGAGAATTTTAAACTGAAAGAAAAATTTAAAAATTTTAAATGCATAGGAAAAAAGCAGAAGTTGAAGGGACATAGATAAACAGAGTAGAATTGGAATTCTTAAAATTTATATATATATATATATATACATATATATATATATTTAGAAGTAAGGTCTACATATAAATTCATGGATTTAAATATAATCTAAAATTTTTTAATAAATATAATATTTTCCTGTTATTTCTTATCCATGGAAAATCTATGTTTAATTATAATAACATGAAAGAACATTTTAAAATTAAAATTATAGATCAATTTAAAACAATAAATCTGTTTCTCTTTTTTGACTTGTGCAAAAGGAAAATATAACAAAATGAGAAGTATTATTAAAACAATATAAAGCAATTATTGCTATGCTATTAAATGTCATTTAAAGCTCTATAAATTCATAAAAACTTAAATTCCAAATTTATATTCTTCAACATACCCTAACACTTCAACTAGTCTGTCCCCCAATATATCTTGTTGCATTCCTGACTCTTCACTTTGGCTGGGATCCTTTCTCTTGCCTGAGTATCCACTTTTTGCTTGCCTAAATCTGATCCATCTTTTAAAACTCAAATAAAAAAACCATATTATTTAGTCTGATATGACCACGTCTGAAGACTCTGATCTTTTCCTCTCCAGATTCTTATATTAACATTTATATATTAATGCCTTAATTAATTTTTTAATATATTTTAATATCACTAGCTGACTTCTTGTAGATAATCTTGCCTCCCCTTTCTAGCTAAGTTGTGCATCCTTGAAGAAAAGAGTCTGCTTTATATGCCTTTCAGTCTCCATTAGAGATTTGTACCTTTTAGATACTCAGTAAATATTTTTGGATTGATTAAGATCTCCAAAACTTATAATTAGGCAAGAACTGTTTGACTAGATCAATAAAACCTTTCCGATTTCTACCAGAATGCTGGGATCATACAACTGAAGACTGGAAAGAAACTGGATCCCATTTGTGAAGATAAAATAAATAAACTCTTAGATGCCTTTAAGAGTACAAATCACCTCTCCCAATTCAACCGCACCTTAGGATATATGAAGAATTTGCAGGTGTAATTCCTGGCAAAATTATAGAACAAGTGATTGAAGAAAATGTTCTGTGAGTCCCTAGAAAAAAGAATCTCAATTACCAGGATAGTCTTTGGAAGTCCTAATCCATTTCATATAAATTTCATTTCCTTTTTTTATAGTGTTATAAGACTAGCAGGAAAAGAACCTCTACATAGAATTCCTAACTTCAGCAAGGCATTTGACAATGTATCTCATGAGATGCTTCTGGGGAAATGGAAATTTGTGGATTAGAAGATAGTACAATTAGATGGATTCAAAATTAATTAAATGATTAGATACAAAGAGTAGTGATTAATGACTATGTACCATCTTGGAAGAGAATGGCCAGAAGAACGACCACAAGGTTTTGTCCTTCATTCTGTTTTGTTCATAGTATTTATCAAGATTTAATCTTAAATTGTTGTACAAAGACTTCGAGTTCATTCAATCCCTTTCAGAGTGAAAATTAGTTTTATAATCATTCCAAGATGTTTTAATTTTCAATGCAGTAAATAGCAATAGACATAATCCAAACAAATAAAAGTTCCTCAGTAGGGTTCTCAATAATTTTTAATAGTGCAAAGGGATCGTGAGACCAGAAAGTTTAAGACTTTCTGATTTAGGAGGAAGACATAGATAGCATACAGACACTGTTTGAAGGCTTAGTATATTGTGCATACCCTTTGATCCATCAGTGTTACTACTGGGTTTATATCCCAAAGAGATCTTAAAGAAGGGAAAGGGACCTGTATGCGCAAGAATGTTTGTAGCAGGTCTCTTTATAGTGATCAGAAAATGGAAACTGAGTGGATGCCTATCAATTGGAGAATGGCTGAATAAATTGTGGTATATGAATATTATGGAATATTATTGTTCTGTAAGAAATTGATTTCATGCAAATTAAGACAACTCTAAGATACCACTACACACCTGTCAGATTGGCTAAGATGACAGGAAAAAATAATGATGATTGTTGGAGGGGATGTGGGAAAACTGGGACATTGATGCATTGTTGGTGGAGTTGTGAACGAATCCAACCATTTTGGAGAGTAGTTTGGAACTATGCTCAAAAAGTTATCAAACTGTGCATACCCTTTGATCCAGCAGTGTTACTACTGGGATTATATCCCAAAGAGATTATAAAGAAGGGAAAGGGACCTGTATGTGCACGAATGCTTGTGGCAGCCCTCTTTGTAGTGGCTAAAAACTGGAAACTGAATGGATGTCCATCAGTTGGAGAATGGCTGAATAAATTGTGGTATATGAATAATATGGAATATTACTGTTCTGTAAGAAATGACCAACAGGATGATTTCAGAAAGGCCTGGAGAGACTTACACGAACTGATGCTAAGTGAAATGAGCAGGACCAGGAGATCATTATATACTTCAACAACAATACTATATGATGACCAGTTCTGATGGACCAGGCCATCCTCAGCAACGAGATCAACCAAATCATTTCCAATGGAGCAGTAATGAACTGAACCAGCTACGCCCAGAGAAAGAACTCTGGGAGATGACTAAAAACCATTACATTGAATTCCCAATCCCTATATTTATGCCCACCTGCATTTTTGATTTCCTTCACAAGCTAATTGTACAATATTTCAGAGTCTGATTCTTTTTGTACAGCAAAATAACGTTTTGGTCATGTATACTTATTGTGTATCTAATTTATATTTTAATATATTTAACATCTACTGGTCATCCTGCCATCTAGGGAGGGGGGGGGGTAAGAGGTAAAAAATTGGAACAAGAGGTTTGGCAAGTGTTAATGCTGTAAAGTTACCCATGCATATATCCTGTAAATAAAAGGCTATTAAATAAAAAAAAAAAGAAAGAAAGAAATTGATTTCAGAAAGGCCTGGAGAGGCTTACATGAACTGATGCTGAGTGAAATGAGCAGGACCAGGAGATCTTTATATACTTCAACAACAATACTATATGATGATCAATTCTGATGGACATGGCCATCTTCAACAATGAGATGAACCAAATCAGTTCCAATAGAGCAGTAATGAACTGACCTAGAGGAAGAACTCTGGGAGATGATTATGAATCACTACATAGAATTCCCAATCCCTCGATTTTTGTCCACCCGCATTTTTGATTTCCTTCACAGGCTAATTATACAATATTTCAGAGTCAGATTCTTTTTGTACAGCAAAATAACTGTTTGGACATGTATACATATATTGTATTTAATTTATGCTTTAACATATTTAACATATATTGGTCAACCTGCCATCTGGGGGAGAGGGGTGGGGGAAAGAGGGGAAAAGTTGGAACAAAAAGTTTTGTAATTGTCAATGCTGAAAAATTACCTATGCATATATTTTGTAAATAAAAAGTTATAATAATAAAAAAGGCAATATACTCTGTGTAAAGTAAGCATATTCGCAATATGAATACAAGGTGGTTTTTTGCATCTAAATGGTTTTAGAAGCCAGAAGAATCAGAAAAGGCTTCTTGTAGAAAGTATCACTTGATTTAAAGGAAATTCTAAAGGAAGCCAGAGATTCTCAGAGAAAGAAAGAGGAAGAAGCCCATTATAGGTATGGAAGGCAGTCAGAACAAAGACATGGAGATGGGAAATGGACCATTTTATGTGTGAAAGAGAAGGCAGGATAGTATAGCTGGATTTCAGTGTGCATAGTAGGAAATAATATATAGAAATGTCAGAGATTTAATTTAAATGCATTTAAATCTGCCCAAAAAAAAAAAAAAAAGAGAGTTTACATCTGATCCAAAAGATAATAAGAAACTGAAATATACACAATAGGGATAGGGATCCTATGATCAGACCTGCACTTTAGGAAAATCACTTTGGTGGCTGTACAAGCAATAGATTGAAAAGAGGAGAGACTTGATATAAAGAGACAACAAGGAAGTTTTTTTTTTTTTTTTTTAATAATAGTCCGCAATCTACCATGGGCTAACCATGTGCATTTCTTCTAAACATTTCCATTTTTGTCATGCTGCACAAGAAAAATCAGATCAAAAAGGGGAAGAAAGAAAAAACACAAGAAAGAAAAAAAAACCCCAAGCAAACAAATACTACTACCAAAAAACCAAACCAAAACAAAAAGATGAAAATACAATGCTTTGATCCACATTCAGTTTCCATAGATAGCTCTCTCTCTTTCTCTGTCTCTGGATGTGGATTCCTCTCATCATCACAAATCTATTAGAATTCCCTTGAATCACCGAATTGTTGAAAAGAGCCAAGTGCAGGATTCATTTCTACATTAATTCTTTATTTTACTAATAGTTACTAAACTATTCATATTTCTATAGCAAACTAAAATGGTTTTATTTAAAATTTCTCCTCCATCTTTCTGTGTGGAAAAGCTCAATAACTTAATTTTACTTTAGGAGAACTGAGGCAATGAGATAAAGACAAAGATGTTTTTGTTTAAAGACATTTGTCAGCGTTTTGCTCTAGAAGATTTTTTTTTTTTTTTAAGAATGGGTTGTTATCTTTACATACAGTGAGTTGTAAGTAAACACTAAATAATTATTGTTGTAGTTCCTCCACATTTTTACTTACTCTCCCTCAGGCCTGGAATTCTTGTAGTCCTTATCTCTACCTCCAAGTTGCTAATAGTTATAATTTGTACATAGTTTTCTGCAAAGTTATCTCCTGGTTAGACTGTAAGCCCTTTAAAGTTAGGGACTGATTTTGCCTTTATTTTTACTCCAATTTGGCTAGTAGTAAGCATTTAAATATTTATTGACTTAATTAAGTACTTGAATAGGTAGACTTCAGCTGGGAGATTAAAAAATATTTCTTAATTGGAAGGCTTTCCTTTTTTCCTAGCATCCAACACATTCCCAGAGAAACTTAATAAATGACTAATATTCTGTGGATAAAATACTAATTGAATAAGGTTTACAAAATAATTGTGTCTCTTCTGCTTCAAGGGCAGAAAAAGTAAGTCATAGTCAAGTTTTCTAACTGTACCAACTATGCTAAGATAGTCCCTGACATTGCCAGAGAAAAATGGCCATGGCTGGAAGTCAGAAACATATCAGGAGACTCTAGGGAATTCAGGAGTTTCAAAAACCATCTAACATCCCATAAATTCTGTTATGTTCTCTCTCCCTGTCATTTTTTTTGTTGTTGTTGTTCTCTCAGTACTCTGACTTAGGAAAACTTTTTTCCCCCGTTAAAACAATAATAGATGAGACTATTTCAAGGGCAACAATATATTCCCCCCCCAAAAATGTCATTCAATTCTGTTGAAAAATCTGATTCTTGTCTGAATCTGATGAAAACACCATTTCTTGTGGAAGCAACAAAGCAGAGTTTCTAATTATATGGAGGTCAAAAAGATAAAAATATCACAAACTTGCTCTTCTACTTCTGACTAATGCTTAAATTTAAGATAATAATAATGAAATGTTCTTTTTCCTTTCCAAAAATTAATTTTGTAGACCCCATACTTTACTTATGTTCAAGTGCTCATTCCCTTGCCTAACATCAGCAGCTACCATTTAAGAAGAATGTAAACCATAACATCACATGATCACCACACCCCTGAAGAAGAGAAAAGGAGATGACAGGAGGCTCTTCTGTCCCAGATTCACATTGCCTAATCAGGGCTGGAAATCTTGGTAACCTGTCAGCTCTTCAGAACCTGTAAGGAGTTTCTGGTGTAGGCGAGAAAGGCATCTAAAGTGGAGGCGCAGGAGGTGCAGAAAACAAGATTCACCAATGTGACACATCTCCATTCTCCTTGCCACCTGTGTTAAGGATAACTCACTTATGGTCAGACAAGAGAAAACTAGCTCTGTCTCCCAACCTGTCCTCTCTCATGTTCTTATTCATTCTCCACTTGGCTTGAGGCAAAACTACCAAGGCTATGCCACAGGTTTCTTAATATCCCTCTTTTAAACTTCACCATATACTATGCCCAAAAAGCTATCAAACTGTGCACATCTTTTAATTCAGCAGTGTCTCTACTGGGTCTGTATCCCAAACAAATCATAAAAAAGGGAAAAGGACCTATATGTGCAAAAATGTTTATAGCAGTCCTTTTTTAGAATGGCAAGGAACTGGAAACTGAGTGAATGCTCATTAGTTGAATAAGTTTTGTTATATGAATGTTATGGAATATTATTGTTCTTTAAGAAATGACCTACAAGATGATTTCAGAAAGACTTGGAGAGACTTACATGAACTGATGTTAAGTGAAGTGAGTAGAACCAAGAGAATATTGTACAGAGCAACAAGATTATGTGGTGATCAACTATGATGAATTTTGCTATTGAGGTGATTCAGGCCAATTCCAATAGACTTCTGATGAAACCAGCCATGTGCATCCAGAAAGAGGACCATGGAGACTGAATGAGAATCCCAACATAGTATTTTCACTTTTTTGTTGTTGTTGTTTGCTTTTTTTCTTTCTCATTTTCCCCCTTTTTTGATCTTATTTTTCTTTGTACAGCATAATAAATGTGGAAATATGTTTAGAAGAGTTTAACCTATATTAGATTACTTGCTGTCTAGAGGAGGGGAGAGGAAGAAGGGAGGAAAATTTGGAATAAAAGGTTTTGCAAGGGTGAATGTTGAAAACTATCTTTGTATGTATTTTGAAAATAAAAAGGTATTATTATTTAAAAAAAAATATAAAGCACCATAGATGCTATAGCTGTTTTCCCCACACCTGTTATTGGGAAATCTGGGCTCCCTAGGGAAACACCTAGGGCATACTCCAGTTTTCATTGAACATCAAATTTTACTGCTTCCCTCCCCTTCCCCCAGCTGGAAGAGGGTGGAGCCCTGGCCCGCCTCAACCTCCTACAATCCAGCTGGCCAGGTAGATGGGTTGGGCTTGGAGCAGCACCTTTATAGGAGGAAGAAAAAAAAAAAAAAAAAAAAAACGAGCAACCAGAGACAAAAGGTCTTCTGGGTTCCTCTGTCTTGGTAATCCTGTGAAGGCACTCCAACCTGTCACCATGGGTAAGTGAAAGGGGACAGAAACTTGGCGGGTCAGAATCAAAAGTTTTGACAAACTTGAACTTTTCTCTAGCTCTCTAAAGACCTCAGGACCTAGCGGGTGAGCAAAGGAAGACGTGCTCAAAAACCTGGAGCTCTTAAAGTTTCAGAGGTTAAAGAGTTCGGGGCAGTAGGACGTTGGGGTGGAAGCGGGTCCCAGAATAGCAGCAAGTTCACCCTCCTACCAGAAGCAGCAAGGCTGGTACCACCTGCTCCGCCAAAGCGAGTCCTCCCAATGCCCAGTAGCGCCGAGTCTTCCACTCTACACTTCACGGTTCGGAACTGAACTTCTATTTGAATAAGTTACAAACCTCCTCTGAATACCGTGGAGCTTCCCTCCATGCCTCCTAGCACTGAGATTCCCCCTAAGTGGCACGGGACTCCCTTTGAGTAGCAGCGATCTCTCTCTCTCTCTCTCCCCCCCCACCCCAATTTCCCCCGAGTAGTCGGGAACAGAGTAGGAGTAAGCCCACCACAGTAATAATGCGCTCTCTCGGAATAGCACGGAGCGAAATATACTCCTCCCCCCAGCCCCAGGTGCAGCAAGCCCACTATTTCGAGCTCACTCCGAGTAGCGAGGACCTTCCTCCGCCCCCCCTCCCTCTCAGTAACAGGGAATCCCCTCGTTCGAATGAAGCTGAAATGGAGGACTCAGCTGAGGGCCAAGTCCGAGCTGAGTCCGGACTTGGGGGTACATTCTCTACCAGAAGCGGCACCCCTTGGAGTTCTCACAGCCCCACATCCGGAATGGAGTGAGGGAGGTTGGGGTTGAGTATGGAAAAAACCTGTGCTAGAGCACTCTGAATGGGAGATAACGAGAAAAGTGAGTCCCAAAAGGTCACTGGGATTTAGGCAGTCTTAATTCCCTTCCCTCAAATGCTGAAACATCAGAAGACTACATTGCGGGGTAGGCGCCTCGTGGGAGGCCACTAATGGGTCTGCATCCTTGGAAGACTCGGCATCGATTCCCTGGTGTCATGGTTATTTTTGAAGACGAAACAAACGATAATCATCCTTGAATTTTTGGCCACTTGTAGGGAACCTCCGCGTTTAGAAGAGAAAACTGGATGCAGCCTTTTCCTGGCTTTTTTTTTTTTTTTTTTTTTTTTTTTTTGCCCAGAAGGGAGGCTTCTGGACTCCTTTTGTGATTGATTAGAGGTGGGAAGGTGGGAACGAAAGAAAGGAGAGAGGAAGAAAGCTCAGATTAGTAGTAATAATAGGCTGAGCGTGTGTGTATCCGAAGGAGGGAGAAACTAAACAACATCCCTTCTTTGCCCCCAAGGATTCCTATTACAAGTCCTTTCCCTAACTGAGGACCCTTTCCACATCCTAGAAGCCAATTATACAACTTTGCTGTCTGAACAGATACAAAACTAGGCGATGCTCACTGTCTGGGAAGCACTCCACTTTCTAGATAGCCAGTTCTCTGAAAAAATGTCTTCCTTTGTCAAATCGAAGTAACAACAATTAAACAGCAACAATTGAAGTATCCAACCAACAACATCAGTTGGTCCCAGTTATTCCTTCTTGAAGAGGAGACTTGTAAAACTTTGGAGACAGTTGTGCACTTGCCCCTTTCTCCTCGAGATTCCTAGTTCACAACTTTTTTAGTAACGTTGCATGTTTTTGTCACAAGCTGGTACCTTGCAGAGTTCAGGATAGGTTCCAATTTGCCAGCATTTTTCTTAAAATTTGCAATCCAGACATGTTGTTCTTGCCCTTCTCTCCCTGCCCCTTCTCCCTTTTCCCCTTTTCCCCTTTTCCTCCCCCGAAATTTGTGTAACTTGATAAAAGAATGGAATGGAAAGGAATTATCTTCCTTTGTCTTGCCTAGACAAAAGGAAGGAAGGAAAAGGGGTGGGAATGGGCAGAAAAATGAAACTCCCATTTCTAAGTATAGGTCTTAGAAATGGTTTAATCTGTCACCTGGGAATGAAGGAATACTGTCAAATTGTAGACTTGTTTGGCAGGAGTTTAAAGGAGTGGTGATCTCCTGCAGTTAGGTTGTGTTTGTATTGTCTTTCCTCTTTATGGTTCTTGTGAAATAGATCCTTGATAGCAACTATTTGAAGTCTTTTGGGGGGGTCATAGTTTAGTGTTCTGAGCTAATTCACGTGCTTTTAAAGCTAAAGTTTACAGCTTGAATAATTCTGTGCTTATAAAATATAAGTGGCTGGGGCTCAAGCCACCTTCGGAGTATTGCATTCAGTTAATGGAGAGCAGCAAATCAGCCAATTGGATGAAACTTGGAATGGGAATGGGAACAATTCAAAATATATCCGGAAAAATGGGTTGGAGTCAGATTTTGAAATTTTGAAGGCCAAACTGAGAAATTTTTTTTTTTTCTTAGAGGCAATGGAAAACCACTGAAATTTCTTGATTAGGCAATCAGTCTAGCCCAAACTGTGCTCCAGGAATATCAGTTGGGTAGCTATGTGAAGAAGGGATTGGAGAAGGAAAAGACTAGAATCACAGACCAATTAGGAAGGAAATAATCATTTATTAAGCACCTATTACCAATTAGGAAGGAAATAAGCATTCATTAAGCACCTACTGTGTACCCAACACTATGATAAAACTTTTGCTAATGTTTCATTTGATCCTCACAATAATCTTGGGAAGAAGGTGTTGTTATTATCCTTATTTTATAGTTGAGAAAACTGAAGCAAACATGTTAACTCATTTGTCCAGAATCTCATGGCTGATAAGTCTGAGAGCATATTTGAACTCTGGTCATTCTGATTCTAGACCCACTGAGCTAGCAGGAGACTATTGCGGTAGTTCTGGTGAGAAATGATGGACTAAAAGAAAATGATGGTGATTTTGAACAAAGAGAAAAATGATAGTTATGAGATATTGTGGAGGTAGGGTAAAGAAGCTTTGGTAACTCATTGGACATAATGGATTAGGAAGGCTGAGCTAAGGTTTTTGAACCTGGGGGGAGGCCTAAAAAGAGGCAAATACCTTCAACAGAAATAAGTGAAGGGAACTGGAGAGCAAATTTAGGAGAAGAGATGAGTTTTGTTTGGAGATATAATTATGAAGAAGTATGACATATCCAGATAGAAATGTCCAGTAGGCAGAACAGAAACTCAGATATGAGTATTGGATGTATAGATATGGGAGTCACCTACATAGAAATAATGTCATTACTGACAATATGTGATATAAAGAGAAGTGAGCCAAGAAGAGAACTTTGGGAGATAACCTGGAGCTAGGAGGAAGGACATGGATGATCTCAAATAGTTTTGGACAGCTAGGTTCCCTAGAATAGTGGTGTCATATTCAAATGGAAATCTGAGTTTGAGAAATTTGAGATTAGTAGGAACTACTAATCCATATGTGAGGATGATTTGGGGCTACATATTGACTTAGTTTTAAAATGTAATATTATCTGTTTTATTATATTTTCACGTATTTTGTTTAATTTTTCTCAGTTATGTTTTAATATGGTTCTAGCTTCACTAGGGAGTTATGTGTCCCAGGACTTTGTGCATTACCTTTCTTCTCTAGATTAAGCATGGTCTAAGATGTATCCTTTAGCTATCTACAAGAAATGTTATTGAAATCATGACTAAATCCTTGGCTAGCATTATTCAAGTTATGTGGCAGAAGACTATGTAATCTTAGACCTTAAACCTATAATGAATATCTCAATTGAACACTTGAAACTGGGATTTTCTAGTGGAAAATTTGTTCCCCATATGATAAGTAACTATATTTAGAGGGCTGCCATTTGAAGTGTTTCAAGGGCAGTGTTATATTAGAAATAATGACTTTTAGACAAATTAACAGTTCTGCAGTTAGACTGAATCATCTCTAAGATCTCTTCCAATATATCTGTGTTCCTATAATTCTTTAACTTGAGAAGAGGACAAGGTGATAAAGCATTGGAAAAGAATCTTAAGACTCAGTTTGACAAACTCTGCATTATAGACGGTTACACCTTTTATGTACAAATCACTGCTCTACTAATATATAGAATTGCTCATTTATTTGGTGTCAAGTTCAAAATATAAAAAAAGGAAAAAAGATAGCTCTAGTGCTATTTTCTCTAAAGATGCCTTCCTTGATCTTCCCCTCCCCCAGCTATTGATCCAGCAGTGTTACTACTGGGTTTATGTCCCAAAGAGATTTTAAAGAAGGGAAAGGGACTTGTATTGCACGAATGTTTGTGGCAGCCCTCTTTGTAGTGGCCAGAAACTGGAAACTGAGTAGATGCCCATCAATTGGAGAATGGCTGAATAAGTTGTGGTATATGAATATTATGGAATATTATTGTTCAGTAAGAAATGACCAACAGGGTATGCACAGTTTGATAACTTTTTGAGCATAGTTGATTATAGCTCTTACGTTTTCAGTAGGGTTTAAATCAGGCAAGTCCCCAGACCATTAAAGCATGTTTATCTCCATCTCTTTGACAGATTTCATATTCTTTTGTGACATCTAACTGACCTGTTTTTGTAGGAATTTCTACACTTGAGAATTCCTTGTATCTATGAAATCACAGGTCAAATTCTTGTTCCTCACTAGAGTAAAATATGCTGCTTGAGGGAGGAACAATAGCTAGTTTTCAGTATCTATGATTTGGTTAAGATTAACTTCTGATAATCAGAAGACACAATTATCCAGAAGACCCTAGTTCTGGACTATTGCTAAGTGCTTTTTTCTTGTAACTTAGAAACTGTCCTCAAGAGAAATTTTTCTTTTGATAGCCAGTTACTCTGAATTATCTACTTTGGCATTATACATGCCTTTTCTTATTGCTGACATTCATTTCACTGTTAATAATTGTTTTTTTATTTTTAAAAAAGTAGTCAAGCTACTTATAGAAATATGTATGCACATATTGGATTTAATATATATTTTTACTATGTTTAATATATATTGGATTACTTGTATCCAGGGGAGAGGGTAGGGAGAAAAATTGGAATGCAAGGTTTTGCAAGGGTTAATGTTGACAAATTATCTGTGCATATGTTTTGAAATTAAGAAGCTTTAATATATTCAAAGATGAAATGAAATAAAAATAAAATAGAAAAATAAAAAAGTAGTCAAGGAAATGAAAAAAATATGCTTTAAAACTAGCTATTTATGGCTTATTAACACTATTGATGTTTTTTTTCTTGGTGAAAATTATATTTACAAGTATTTTTCTTAATTACATATAAACAAAAATGTTAATATAAATTTTTAAAATTTTTGAGTTCTAATTTCTCTTTCTTCCTTTCTCATCTCTTCCCTTTTTGAGAAAACAAGCAATTTGATATAAACAAAAGAAACAAGAATATTAAAGAAAGTTTTAAATGTATACTTCAATCTGCATTTTCAGACTCCAGCAGTTCTTTCTCTGGAGGTAGATACCATTTTTCATGATAATTCCTCCAGAATTGTCTTGGATCATTGTATTTCTGAGAATAGCTAAGTCATTCACAGTTGATCATTGTACAGTATTGCTATTACTATATACAATATTCTCCTCATTCTGCTCATTTCATTTTATACCCATTCATGTGAGTCTTCCCACGTTTTTCTGAAAGTGCCTGCTCATCATTTCTTATAGCACAAAAATATTCTGTCACAGGGACAGCTAGGTGACATAGTGGATAGAGCACTGGTCCTAGTGTCAGAACCCTCCCTCTCCCCCTCCAAACTTGAATCTGGCCTTAAACAATTAACTTGCTGTGTATTGCTAAGCAAGTCACCTAATCTTTTTTTTCTCAGTTCCTTATCAGTAAAAGGATTTGGAAATGATCTAGGAAAACCCCAAATAGGGTCATGGAGAGTTGGACATGACCGAAATGACTTAACAGCAATATTCCATCACAATCATATACTATGCCTGTCTCGTTCAACTATTTCCCAATTCATGGGCATCCTCTCAATTTCTAATTCTTATCAATACAAAAAAAAAAAAAGCTACAGTAAATATTTTTGTACTTATTCCTTCACTTTTTTTTCCCCACCAGGAGATAGGAACTTAAAAGAAGTAGAAAGTAGTAGATAAAAATATAGTAAGTAAAAAGAACTTTAAAATAAAAACCTTACCTTTAAAAAAAAGATATGATATGACCTGACATTATACCAAGATGGGTATGCATAAAATACTATGGCTGTATAAAACATTAAATGTCTATTTGTGCAAAGCACATAGAGCACATAAAGACAAAAAATCCCTACCCTCAAAGACCTTGCATTGTACTAAAGGAATACAACATATAAACAGATAAATATATTCATGATAATTCATCAAATCCCTGCACTTTAGTTGTCTCATCTATAAAATGCTGGGATTGGGCTAGATTTCTTGGGACCTTTTAGTCATAATATAAGATTCAACTGCATCATAAACTCATACATTCCCTTTTTAATGAGATTTATCACCTACCAGTTTCAGGATATTTTGCTGACTCCCTATTAGAGGAGATGAACAGTTCTTGAAAAGAGGCATGCAAAGATTTTTAATACATTTTATTTTGATGGACTCCTCACAGTGGAAGGAGTAGAGGGGAAGAGAGGAAGAAGGTATTCTGAAGGCAAATTGGACATTGACTACCCTACCACTGATCCTGAAAAAACAGGGAGTGCAGAAGCCCTGATTTCCCTGATGCTTTCTATTGATAATTTTTCAAAATGGCAAAGGGGTCATGGATATAACAAACAAGTTGTTTCAGATCTCTGTTGAAAATAAAAATGATTAGAAACTCCAATCTGAGACTGATTCATAAATTCAGTTCTACCTCCTTATTGCTATGCTTTCTGTTCCTGACCATTCATAAAAGATAAAAATTTTATTATTTCCAAGGCAAGTGCTAAAAATCAGTCTCCTAATTCCCAGGAATGGTGTCTTCATGTTACTACTTCCTATCTCAAAAAGCCTGTGGAGAATACCATTCTATGTCACCTGATGTTCATTCTCCTCTACCCTAAGGACAATATCACATTTCCCTTATGCCTTGTGTCAGGTCAAAGTAACCTAAGAACTGTAGTTTAACAATGCTATTTCAAGTGCTCTATGTTAAATCACATCTTGTTTTATGTTGGGGAACATTCAGACTAATTTATGTAGGAGATATCTAAACTGACCCTACTATCATTTCAATATGTCGACAAAAAAAAAAAAAAAAAAATCAGCTTCCTAAAAGCTTTTCTTTCTGGAAATCTTAATTTGGATATGAATAGCCTGGTATAAAGTATTATAAATAAGATTATTATATTTCTAGGTCATACACTGTTGGTCACTGTACAGTATTGCTGTTACTATATACAATATATAGTATTTTCAAGGATACAGACATACCTTTAGTTTTCTGTTTTCTATTTCTCAGATCCCCTTTTTTTGGATATCTTATTACTTAAATGATACTATCTCATGATTATTATGTCTTTTCATCATCTTTGGAATACTTACATTTTAGATTCCTTAGGTTCTGATATTATGGATACACACACACACGGATACACACACACACACACACACACACACATATATGATATTTTGTGATTTGCCACTATGGAGTATTGATTGGATAAAATGGGCTACTGAGGATTAGCTTTCACAGCAATGAATAGTTTTGGATCACTGAAAATACTGAACAAAACTTGCCAGATGACAAATCCAGCCTGATATCTTACTTATAAATTCTGGATCTAGCTCATAGGCCAAGTGTCTAGGCAAGATGTTTTTTTCTGAGCATACTTTCTATCAGTATTTTTGTATCATCTTCCTATAGATAATGTTAACTTTAAGTAGATCCATTTTGCAAATTATGAAAAAAAAAACCATGGTATCAAAGAAAACAAACATGTGACCTAGCACATTAATTTAAAATCTCATAAGCATTAATACTTAAATATCAAAGTACACATCATCTTAGCACTTGAGTTTTCTGTCCCTGATAAATCTGCTTACCTATAATATATTAAGATAAGAAATGCTGACTATAGTTATAGGCAATAGATAGCCTGAGGCTTTCTTAAACTTAACCTCTGATCTCTCCTATAAAAAGAATGTTTCAGGAAAGCTATAAAGGTGACTACTTGAAATATTATAGGTGTGGCCTCTCTTCAATTCCAGAAGTAAAGTTTTCAATCCCAGATTTTACTTGGAGTTTCTTATATTTTAGAATTGGAAGAGGCTTTGAGGATTAACTATTCCAATTTTCTCATTTTATATATAAAGAAACTATCCAAATCTTATCAATGCCTTAACTGAAATAACATAACTATTAAATCTAAAACTTCAAGAAACCAAATGCAATATTCTTTTCATAGCAGAATTCAGATTTGTGTAGTAGCTTGACTCTCTTTAGTATTATTTATGATGATTGGTTGATACCCATGTCAATGAAATCCAATCATGTATGAAAACTGTAGTAAGACCCTATCTCTCTATTGAAACTCCTCCCTTTAAGGCAACCACTCATCCCTTTTCTTTTCTTTTCCTTTTTTTTTTTTTTTTTTTTTTTTGAGACACTGGGGATTAAGTGACTCAGAGCCATACAGCTGTAAGTGTTAAGTGTCTGAAGCCAGAGAAGAACTCAGATCCTCCTAATTCCAGGGCTGGTACTCTGTCCACTAGGCCATCTAGCTGCCCCCACTCATCTCTTTATTGTGAAAGTGAATGGTATTTTCTCATTCTTCATCTACCACAATTTTTCCTCAGATTTCAACTCTGAAAGTTCCTTCCTTCTGGATATTTTCTCTTCCTTTGACTTCACTGACACCTCTCTCTTGGCTGTGTTCCTTCCTCACAGCAACTTGTGAGAAAAATTTTTGTTTTCTTTATCTTATTTCCCAAGTATGTAAGGATTGTATCCTGGACTATTTATTAATTCTATCTGTTTCCATATCACATCTATGCAGATGACTCCCCAAGCTATATTTTCAATCTTAACATCTCATGAACTTTAGTCCCATATCTCCAACCTCTGTTAGACATAGCCTCCTCTATTCCTTGATAGCAATTCAGATCAAACACATTAAAAACAAGTTTTTTCTCTCCCTGAATATACTCTTCTCAATCTATTATCAAGCAAAGATCACAATCTTCCTAATTACCCAGTGTTACTGCCTCAGTTTTAGATTTTCCATTTCGTCATTTCAATCATCTCTATCATCCGAGTCCTATCAATTCTATCATCTCTATATCATTTTATGTATCTATCTCTTTATTTCTTCCTTCCTTTCTCTCCTTTGTTTTTCTTCCCCCCTCCCTCTCTTCCTCCCTTTCTCCCTTCCTTCTTCCCTGCCTCTCTCCCTGTCTCTCTCTCCCCACCAACCATTCTAGTTCAGATTCTATATATTTGTTTTGATTATTAAAATAGAGCTCTCAGTCTCTCTAGTCTTCGTAGGAGACGGAAGGGAGGGGAGAGAGAAAAACATCTCTATAGTCTATACTATGTATCAAGTATCTACTATGAGCTAAGCATTTTTTATGAATATCTTTTTTGTTGTTCCTCATAACAACTTTTTGAGGTAAGTGCTATTATTATCTATGTCCATTTTATAGTTTAAGAAATGAGAAAAGCAGAGGTCAGGTGACTTCTCAGGGTCATACAGCTAGTAAGTATTTGAGGCTGGATTTTAGCTTATTTTTTTATTATTATTTCAGGTTTAACTCTATTCATTAAGCCATATAGCACTTAATTTTAAACATTTAAACTTTATTCTAAAGTAGCTAGGAGATCATTACCCTTTTTTCCCCCATTGGTAGCTTATAATACCCTCTTCCAAATGAGAAACTAGTTCAGTTTTCTTCCAGATAATCTAATGAGTAGCTTTCCCAATGAGCCTCTCACTATTCCAACTAAACCAGAGCATAATTATTTCTATGAATTTACAAAAGAATTAGGGAGTAAAGAGTATGAATCTTCAAATATGTGGAACTCATTCAGTGGTACCTTCACTAAGTAAATCTGTGGTTTCCTATTCAGAATGTTACTTTGATCCTTTTCAAGTAAACACAATGTTTTGTTTGTGAATAGGTATAATGTGCTCTTTCTTTTTCAAGAGAAAAAAATAGAAACCAGGATATTTCACAGTTTGATTTGCATGTGTGTAGGTGGGGCAAGCATAGTTAAGTTCTGAATTTTTCTTTTTTTGTTAATCCCCTCATGACTAGAAAGATTTTAAAATCGAAATTTAACTAAATTGCCCTCCTCAGTGACATAAATCAAAAATCTAAACCTAAAATGCATAAGGTAAGAGAGTGACACAATTATTTATGATGTTCTGGAAAAAATTATTTCATAACTGAAAGATCATATACATTGTATTTACAGTACTCTGAATTACCCAGGCACTAACCAATACATCTGAATTCAAGTTTCATATTTATGAGATTAATATGTAAAATATTTAGAAATATTTTATTTGACTTCCTGGTCTTAAGTGATTTTTTTTCTTGCCTTTCTAGGGATCACCAAATCACGGGTGAGTATATCATTTCAGTTATTGTTTAAATGACTTCCTTTTTAAAAGATTTCCCTATTTATTATTAAGAAATAATTAATATTATTTCCCTATTTATTATTAAGAAATTATGCTGTCCAGTTATTTATATCAAGTATTTCATTCACAAATGCTATGATTAAAATTTTTTCTTAGATCAATTTATAGTACATGTGAAATGACAAGACAAAGAATTATGAATTTTTAAACTCTGAATTATTACATAACTTTGGAACTCTGGATAAGTAACTAAATATAGCCATCTCTTTTCCTGTCTCTGAGTATACTAATGAGAAATAAATTTCTGTCTGTCCATGAAAGACCCTTCAGTCGTGTAACCAGAATATTTTCTTTCTTTTCTCTTCAGAGTTGCTTTGGTTATCCTGTAAGCATCTTTTTCATTATCATCAATGAATTCTGTGAAAGATTTTCCTACTATGGAATGAGAGGTAACTATTTGAATTCTCACTCTTTCATTAGCTTCAACAAATGATTGTCTTGGATATTTTAACATTTCCTTTTTGCTCTTCCTACCCCCTCCACATACAGCAATTCTAGTTCTATATTTCCAACGCTTTCTTCGATGGGAGGATAATGTAGCTACTGCCATCTATCACACATTTATTGCTCTATGCTATCTAACACCAATTCTTGGAGCTCTTATTGCTGACTCATGGCTGGGCAAGTTCAAGTGAGTATTTTCTATTTTTTATTTATGGAGAGAATCTTCTTGATCAATTCAGTTATTACCTTTTTTAGAGTATATGTACTTTTTCTTTAATGTACATAGAGTTAATCTTTAACATTCTTCAAGGAATGTTCAATTACTTTTAAGCATATGCTGTGTGTAGGGTACCATGTTGAAGTACAGATATGTCTAGAAACATAAAACAATCTTCCTCATGGACCTTGTAATTTCACTAGAGTTGAAAACATGAATACACACAAAAATAGAATGTATTAACTTTTATTACATGAGACTGTTGGACATCAAATAAAATAGGACTTGAGCTGGGAAATAAAGGAAGTGTTGGAAAGCATTCTTGGATAGAAGAATGGCTTGAGCACCAAAGGCTAGAATGTCCAATTATAATCACATTAAAAAAAAAAAAAAGTGTGCTTTGCTACTGCTCTGTTCAATTCAACAGGCATTTTCCATAATATTTGTCATTATATGAGACAATTATAAAAAATCTCAAAGTAACAGTACAAATTATCAGGAATATGGTATCATGAGAAATGATGTTGATAAAATGGAGAATCTTTTATGGTTTACAAGTACAGCTAGATCTTTTTACCCCGACTTTTTCTTTGTTTTAAAGAACAATCATCTCATTGTCCATTGTTTATACTCTGGGGCAAGCAGTCACTGCCATAAGTTCCATTAATGACCTCTCAGATTCTGACCACGATGGAAATCCTGATAACCATACTTTGCATGTGTAAGTTGAAACTCATTTTCTTATTTAATTTTTTCAGCTTTATCTATCTTACTTCATTTTCTCTTTCTTCCTAAAAAAAAGTGCCTGTTCTTTCATAGGTAGATTATAGAAATAAAAGACTCCATTCCTTTTAACCATAAGTTGGGTCTTGAATATGATGTCATGATATTGTCTGTCTTCAGATTTTGATGTTTCACTTATCTTCATGTCTTAATTGCAAAAAGCAATTTGTATTGTGATCAGGCTATCCTTGAAGCGATTGAAAGAGTCTTAGTGAGTAGCAGCTTGGCAAACACAAGGAGCTTTCTCAGGTCTTAGACTTGCTGACTTCAGTGTTTAACTTAAATGCTAATTTTTCTAGACTAAATTAAATTTCTCTTTAGTGAGGTATGGCTTGATGAACATAGGTCTAATAGTGTCTTTCATGTATACTATCTTGTTCCTATAAGTTTATAGAAAGTGAAACTGAGAACTAACATTTTGGCTAGACAAGCCAAGCTGGGAAAAATTGTTCCTTCAAATATTAGATCCCTTAATTTATTTAACTCAAATACAAAATAGAAAAAGAAAAAAAGAGAAAGGAAAAACATTGTCATGTGAACAGCAGAACATAAGGGAGGATTCAAAATATGTAACAATGAATTAATATTTCAAGAAAGCATATGTAATAATAGAAGACATTGTATTTGGAACTGTACATCTTTTCTTTGCTTCCTTGTAGGTTTTCTTTTTCTTGCATGGTTTTGCTTTTTAGAGTCACGTTATTCTCAGCTCTACTCTAATCTTTCTCTTGGACAATGACAATCTTAGACATATGGCTTATATGTATCTCATATATAAAACATAAACAGTTTTTCCTTAATGAATCCCTTGAAAATAGTCTTTGATGGCTCTTGGATGGCACATTTTCTATTGTGTTCATGTTTGTTGGCAACAAAATTCTGAAAATCTGACAGTTCATTCAATGTTCTTGTAATTATCAATATATAGTATTCCAGGACTTTACTATCTTTTATTGTAGTCACTGATGGGTCTTGTCTTAATTATAGTTCCAGTATATTTGAATTTGTTGTTTGTTTTTGTTGTTACTGTTGTTGCTTGTAAAATTTTCTCTTTGATCTGGGGTTTTCAAAATTTTGCAAAAATGTTCCTGTTTTTCTTGTAAGATCTTTTTCAGGTGGTGATTGGTGGATTTTTTTTTTTTTTCTATTTTACTTTCTCCTCTTATTCTATCACTTAAGTACAATTTTCTTTAATTATTTCTTGTACTATTATATTAAGATTCTTTTTGGTCATAACTTTTCTTATGAGATGTCTCACATTATCTTCAATTTTTTTTCATTCTTTGTATTTTGTTTTGTAACAAATAGTCTTTTATAATTTCGCTTTGATCAATTTTAATTTTCAGAGAGTCATTTTCTTCCTTAAGATTTTGGATCTACTTTTCTAGTTGGTTGACTTTCTTTTCATAATCTTTTCGTTTTTCTTGAATTGTTCTTTCTCTTTAAAAAAAAAAAAAAGTTTTTCTTTAGTCTCCCTCATTTGATTTTAAATGTCTTCTTTGAGTTCTTCTATGAATTCTTTTGAGGCATATAAGCATTTAATGTTACTTTTTCGTGTAGGGGAAACCTTTTTTTTTTTTTTTTTTTTACTTCAATGTTCTCCTCTGAAGATGAAGTCCAGTATTCCCTAATCTTGTAATAACTTTCTATACTTGGGTTCTATCCTCCTTTGACTGCTTTTTAAAAAAATATATATTTTTTTTAAAATAACAACTTGTTAGTGTAATCATCTCTAGTTCTGGGGTGAAGGGATGATGCCTCTGGTTTCCCCTCAGTTATTCCTTCTGACCTGGAACCCCAAACCAAAACCTCCACCCTTCTGAACGTGCCCTCAACCAGCAGTACCCTCCATCCCTACTTCTGCACTCAACTAATAGGTAGGTTCCTTTTGCCCAGGGCCCTGTCTCAGCAGCACAACTGGGCCCTGGTTCCTTATCAGCAGAAGTTCCCTTGATCTTCCCACCAGGTGAGAATTCCTGTTGTTGGGGCTACCTCTGAACCCAGCTACTCCCAGGGTTCCCCCATAGCTGTTTCTGCTGAGGTAGTCTGGAGGTATTTACATTTCACAGGGGTCTAATCCTCCTGGACCTGAAGCACAGTTTTACCTGTAATGGGCTGAAGCTTGAGTTGATGCACTGAGGTCCCAAGTACATGAGGCTAAATAGTAATTGGACTATACTCTATTAATATACATGCTTGGAGAAAGAATGGCCCCCACCCACTCTGTGCAAGTCCTGATGTGTTATATAGGAAATGATGATTTTGGTGGATGGATGCAGGGAGACAGGAAGAGAGGTGGGGAGAGATTGGGCCTGGGTTCTACTCTGGTGGTGCTGGTCTCGTGGCTTCTGGTCTAGCCAGCTTCTTGACTCAGCAGCACACATTGCTATTGCCGATTCCCTTCTACCTCCGATCTTTTTTCACTGAGAATAAAGATTGACGATTTTCCCCTAACCTGAATTCCTGACTCCGGCTGATTTTAAAATACGCAGTCATCACATTAACCTTATTTGTGGAAGAAATCTGGAGTGTTTGGAATTTTATGTCCTACTCTGCCAACCTCTCCAAAATCCTCTCCCCAACCAGAATCCACAGAGACTATTCTAGTATATCCAGTTTCATATTCTTTATATGAGGCTTTTAAAAGTTGTCCATTATGATTTAATATATATTTTAACATATTTAACATGTATTGGACTACCTGCCATCTAGGGGAGGGGCTAGAGGAAAGGAGGAGAAAATCTGGGACAAAAGGTATTGCAAGGGTTAGTGTTGAAAAATTACTCATGCATGTTTTGTAAATAAAAAGCTTTAATTAAAAAAAAAAGTTGTCCACTACTTTACATAAACTGTGCATATTTAAGGACTATTTCTTTGTCAGTATCAATAATATTAATACTGAATAGCATTTATGCAATATTGTAAGGCTTAGAAATGTTACCTCATTTGATCTTCATAACAACCCAGTGAAGTAAGTGCTTTTATGCCCAGAGACAGAGTTAAGTGGCTTTCCTAGAGTCACATACTTAATGACTATCTAAGATGGGATTCAAATTCAAGTCTTTCTGACTCAAAATTCAGCATTCTTTCCATTATACTACTTCCCTGCCTAATTTATGACAAGCTGTTAAGATGTGACTACTTGAATATGGTCAAAAAAAAAAAAAAACAAAGGAAAAAATATACATTTAAAAAACTTTTAGGCTATATTCCATAATCTCGGTTTACTTTGGTTTACTTAGTTTCTGCAGCCTGTTACACAAGTCAGGGATATTTGGTTTCTTAATCCCCAAATTGCAACTTTGATTAGGACTTGCTTTCTTCTTTTGGGATGGTTTATACTCTTCTTGTAAATCTCCGGTAATCCTCTGATAACTTGCTATACAAATCTCAATGTTTTGCATCTGTTAGAGTAGTCCAACTGACTAACCCACCACTCAACATTGTTAATCCTTTAAATGCCTTTAAAGGGTGATTTTAAACTGAATTTGTCCAACCTTTAGCTGAGGTAAGAGTAAATAGGAAAAGAGTAAAAAAGGAAAATAGGAGAGAATATACCCCTTTCAGTTGCATATCATAGTTATGGAGCTTAACTGTCCCTTATAATGTTACTTTAGTCACATTTTTGTGGAACGAATCAGAGGTATTAAGGACAGTATACTTGTGCCATTACCAAAGTTTTGCTGTTTTACTAGGAGAAAATTTATTGTCTGCTATTAAGAAAACTGTGTAGGAATGAGAATTTCACTTACATTCTTCAATAAATATTTGAACCTGCTCTGTATTACCATATCAAATATTGCAGAATGGGAAGGTTGTTAAGAACAAAGAAGAAACAGAACAAAGTTTTCCTTTACTTTTGAGGAATAGATGTTTTAAAAAGTTAATTCCTTTCCCTAGAATTTTGTCTATGATGGGGCTTGTCCTGATTGCTTTTGGTACTGGTGGAATAAAACCTTGTGTGTCAGCATTTGGTGGAGATCAGTTTGAAGAACATCAGGTATGTGACCTTTGTTGAAAATGTATAACTGGATTAATATGTCTGGGAATAAAGTTTCATTGGCAGGCTCACTGGCCACTTGGTTTTTTCAAGTGTGCTTGGAATAATATATACAGTGATAGAAGATGAATTAATCATGAAGGATAATCAGCTGGTTTTTGTCCTTAACAGTTGCTATTGATTTGTGTTCACTAATTTTTAAAACATCCTTTTCAATACAGGAAAAACAAAGAAACAGATTTTTTTCCATCTTTTATCTGGCCATCAATGCTGGAAGCCTGATTTCTACAATCGTAACTCCCATACTCAGAGGTAAAATAGTGTTCCCACTTCTTTCTCTTCCATAGAAGCAATATCACATTGTTGTGCATTGTATTGGGAGTCAGAGCATGAATTTGAATGCCAATTCTGCTAATTTAGGCTAAGTCTATCACTCTCTATTGTCCTTAGTTTTCTTACCTATAAAATGAGGGGGTTCGACTAAATGACTTCTGAGATTCTTTCCAATGCTAACTTTGATCCTTTGAAACTCTCTATAAGATAGTACAATAAAAAAGATGATTGCACATGAAACTGCAGATATACTATGCATAACTTGCTATTCCTTTCAAACATACAACAAAATTATTATGTAAATTTCTTTTTTCTCTTTTCCATTTTTGCCATTTTAGAGATAGCTATCATTAGGCATAAATATTATGTATAATGTAAAATTATCAAATATTTTCTTACATATAGGTCCTTCCTTTTTTTGCTCAGTGAGACATATGTTGTAAGAAAGGAGGAAAAAAAAAGTGTAGGAGGAGGGGACAAATCAAGTGAATCATCACATCTGGTCAGTGTGGCAGTATATGCAGTATTCCTTGCCCATAGTCCCCATAATATGCAAAGAAAGGATCATAGGCTCATTTAGGGCTAGAAGGCCTTGAGAGTACTGATTCTAACACCCTCATTTTGCACATAAAAAAAGTGAGTCTTAAATAGGCAAAAATGACAAGTCCTTGCATAATAAGTGGCAGAGACAGAATTTAAACCCAGATCCTCTGACTACATACAAATTCCTTGTTCTTTATCTTTTATCTTTATTAGATAAAAAAATGCTATTTAAAATCAAACTCCCTAAACCTATTGAATTTTCTTTTATGTATATCAAAGTTTTATAATATATGCAATTATTAGCATAGACATTTTAAATGTAATAGCATAGTAGGACATTTTTAAAAATTCACTTTTATTTCTTTTCAGCTCCAAATTTATCACCTGTATCCATTTTTTAAGAAATCAAGACAAACAAAACCCAGCCAAATGGCACAGTGAAGAGATTATTGGGCCTGGAGTCAGGAAGACCCAAGTTTAAATCCAGTCTCAGACATTTACTACCTGTGGGACCCTGGGCAAATAACTTAAACACTTTTTCCCTCAGTTTCCTCATCTGTAAAATGGAATAATAATAGCACCTACCTTCTAGGTTTGTTGTGATGATCAAATGTGACAATAATTGGGAAGTGTTTAGTGCCTGGTACATGATAGCTATTATGACAACTAGGTAGCACAAGTGGACAACTCCTGTTCTTGAGTTCATATCTGGCCTCAGAGACTTACTAGCTGTGTGTGTGGCAAGTCACTTCTCTTTGCCTCAGTTTTCTTATCTGTAAAATGAGCTGGAGAAGGAAATGGTAAACTACTCCAGTATCTTTGCTAAGAAAACACAAATGGGTCATGAAGAGTTGGACATGACTGAAACAAACAAATGAGCTATTATTATTGTTGTTGTTATTCTATTGAATTTTCCAAGATAGTTGTAAGACAAATACGACGCTAGAAGGGTTGAGATCTTATTTTTAAAATACAATCATGCTAATACAAAAAATTTTTATACAGAAAGATACAAAACTATTTATATCCTTTGACCCAGTAAAATCACTTCAAAAATTATACCATGAAAATATTTATTTTTCCCTTGAGGGAAAAAAGATTCATATGCAAAAATATTTGCAGCAACATAACAAAGCCATTCACAACCAATCTTCCCAACACCCAAAAAATAAGTGAATATTATATAGAAATATAATGGCATATTCTTGTTATCTATGCCAACTCACTTTTTTCCCTATGAGGAAACAGGCTTAAAGAAGTGTCTTGCCTAAGGCTGGGGACCAGACCGAAATAAGAAAACCGGTTTCTCTTTAACACAGATTACTGAAATATAGGGGCTTTTGTATGTCAGAGGTAAAATGAAAAGTTCAGGTGGTTGAGTAAAGAAAAAATATTTAAGTTGACTCTCAGCTCCTTGAGGGCAGATTCCATTTTCAAAGTCTGTTTCATCTAGAATATGCTTTTTATGTGGTAGGTGCTTAAGAGTATTTTAGCTTTAAATTGGTAACTAACCTAGATTTTGCTAAAGTATGGGTGAAAGAAATTTCTTTTCATTAATATAATGAAGTATGATCTGACTTAATTTCCCCATAGTTCAAGAATGTGGCATTCATAGCAAACAAGCATGTTATCCATTGGCATTTGGAGTTCCTGCTGCTCTGATGGCTGTATCTCTGAGTAAGTCTCTCCAATTCCCTAATGCAACAAACTTACTGATTTTACCATTGTCACAGCACTGTGGATAGCTTTTTAACAAGTGTTTACAATCTTTGAGAATCTAGATAGAAATATTGTATTCCTCATCCTAAAGTGTAAGTATGGATGATTTCATGTTTTGTCTTTGTTCTTCTAGCACCTAGCATATTACCTTGTACATCAAGCTGATTAATTCCTCCTTTCTTCTTTAATGAGTTCAGCAACTGACTGATGGTCTTTCTCTTCTCTCAAACTACTTCTCTAATAATGGAGAACTTCAGCCTCCATGTTGCTACTCCCTCAAATACCTTTACTTTCCAGTTGCTCAGTTTACTCATTTCCTATTATCTATTCCTCTACTTTACCAGTTCTCTGGATGGGTTCTATCACAATACCAAAAGATTCCCACATTGCTGTTTTAACTAGAGAAAATCTTTGGTTTTCCACATTATTGGGGGAAGAAAGAGGGGAAATAGAAGTGAGTTTTGTCCTGTGATGGCTTATCTATCCTTGCCAGAGCACAGGGTACCAGGGGGTAGAGAATACTAAGTGAATACATTGAATAATAAATTTCTCTATATGATCTAGATCATGAAGACAACTAAAAGTATGAATATTCTCCAATGCTCTGTCCTGGACCTTCTTCTCTTCTCATTCTACATTATGTTGCTTGGTAATCTAATGAGTTTCTATGAAATCTATTATCATCTCTGTGTAGGTAATTCGTCTAGCCCTCACCTCTCTCTTAGACTTCCAGTCTCTTGTCTCCAAATGCCTATTTAATATTTCATCCATTTTAAACTTTTATCCATCTTAAACTTTACATGTCCCAAATGGAACAAATCCTCTTTACTCCTAAACTCTCCAGTCTTCTGAATTTTCCTCTTGCTTCTGAGGGCACCATAATACCAATCGGTTAAGCTTGAAACCTCATTGTCTTCCTCAACTCATTTGCTATCATCCTCCCATATGCATTCTGTTATCAAGTTTTATTAATTCTACCTTTGTAACATCTCTTATATATGTTGCCTTCTCTCCTCACACAGTCACCAATCCTGGTGCAGATTCTTCTCACCTCATGCCTGGTTTATTGCAATATCCTTCTAGTTGGTCCCCCTACTTCAAGTCCCATTCCATTCCATCCATTGTTGCTGCCAAAGTGATTTCCCTTAAACTCTATGTCTGACCATGTCATTCACCTATTTAATAAACTCCAGTATCTCCTTTTCATCTCTAGAATTAAATATAAAATTCTCCTTTTAGTTTTTAAATCCTTCAAGATCCTTTTTTAAAAAATACTTTATCTCTTTTTTTCTTACTCTTTTACTTCTCTAATATACTCTATGATCTAGTGACATTGGCCTCCTTGCTATTTCTTAAACAAGCCATTCCATCTCCCATGGCTAGTCATTTTCCTTCATAGTCCTCCATTCCTGGAATTTTCTCCTTTCTTATAGCCACTTCTTGGCTTCCTTCATTTTTCAGCTAAAATTCCCTCTTTTATAAGAAGCCTTTCCCATTATTGCTAGTGCCTTTCCTCTGAAATTATCTCTGATTTACCCTGAATGTATTTTATATGTACGTATTTATTGCGTTGTAACCCAACAAATAGAATGTGACTTTTTTTGCCATTCTTTGTATCTGTGGCACTTAAGACAGTACCTAACACGTCATAAGTACTTATTAAATGGTACTTGACTAATTCACTTGATTGATCCCCCCTTCTGAACTCCTTTGTAACATCTGTTTGCTTACTACACTTGGAAAGTTAAAACATTAGGACTACTAATGACATAAGACAGGACCAAATATATGGTACAAATGATGTTAAAAGAGTTCTAGAAGATGGTAGAGGGAAGACAGGAAGTTTCCTGAGTTGTCTGCAGTTTTTCTCAGAAACAATGTTAAAACAAGTCTCTGCATAGATTCTGGATGGACAGAACTTATAAAAGAGATGGAGTGAAACAGTTTTCCAGTTTAAGATTTTAGAAGAACTTCACAAAAAGTCAGTCTCACTTGGGTGAAAGGATAGCCCAGGCTCTTAGCCACAGCACAGATCATCAGTTTAGATCTCCTCAGTCCTGTCTCAACTGGCACAGCAGGCCAGTATTTTATGAAGTCTTTAGCCCCAGTGCAGAAGGCAAATGGTCAGTCCTGGAACCTAGGCAACAACCAGTTGTGACTAGGTCAGGTTATCACAGCACAATGAGCAAGTCACCAAATACCTGAGGCCCAGTGCTCAAAGCCAATGACCTACTCATGGCCCCAGACAAGAAGTTTGGGACAGCACCCCCTGTATCCCAGGAGCAGAACTCAACTTTAAAAGCTACTAGATTAGGCGCAGTGGTTAGAATATCAGCCTTGAAGTCAGAATGGCCTGAGTTCAAATCTAGATTCAGACACTTAATATTTAATAGCTTTGTGACCCTAAGCAAATCACTTAATCCCAATTGCCTTGCAAGAAAAAAAAAAAAAAGCTATGAAATTGGCACACAAAAAAACTGAACAAGAAAAGGGAAAAAGAACCTTGACCACATTATGGTGACAGGGAAGATCAAAACACCGCACAGAAGAAGACAAAATGCTTACATGTGAAACCTCAAAGAGGATATGAATTGGTCTCAATCTCAAAAAGCCTTCTTGGAATAGCTCAAAAATGTTTTTAAAAGTCAAATAAAACAGGTAGAAGAAAAATTGAGAAAAGAAATGACAAGTATACAAGAGAGAATCAATAGTTCAGAAAAGGAAGGACAAAAATTGACTGAAGAAAACAATTCCTTAAAAAATACAATTGGCCAAAAAAGGGGGGAAATTCACTGAAGAAAACAACTTCTTTAAAATTAGAATTAGCCAAATGGAAAAGGAGGTATGAAACTAATTGAAAAAAATCATACCTTAAGAATTAGCATTAGGCATATGGAAGCTAATGACTATGAGACATCAAAAATCAGTCAAACAGGGGCAGCTAGGTGATGCAGTAGATAGAGTACCAGTGCTGAAGTCCAGAGGACCTGTGTAATGTCCAGGCTATCTTTCTGGGGGATCTCTGGATGGGCTTTGGTCTTTATGTGGAGAAGTGATGAAGGCAGGAAGTCCACCATGAGGCTGGTCAGAGATGGAGTCCTGAATCTTCTCTGTGTCTGAGACTCTTCTGTGTCCATGGCTGAAAGGCTCATTCCCAGTCCTTCCAGCCCTCAAATACTTCAGTACAATTACATCACTACAGCAGCTGAGCTTGTGCAACCATTACATTGCCATGTCACATTAAGTATATGTTTAGAGAACCATTATCTCATACTGAATAGGTATTTAACTATAAGCACCCTACTGTCCTAGATTCAAGTACACCTTTGCAGTTATGGCCCTCTACAGACCTGAGTTCAAATCTGGCCTCAGACACTTAATATTTCCTAGCTGTGTGACCTTAGGCAAGTCACTTAACCCCAATTGCCTCAGCAAAAAAAAAAAAAAAAAAAAAAAAAAAATTCAATCAAACAAAATCAAACGGATGAAAAAATTGAAGAAAATGTGAAATGCCTCATTGAAAAAACAATCCACCTGGAAAACAGATCCAGGAAAGATAAGAATTATTGGACCACCTGAAAATTATGATTAAAAAAAGAGCCTGGGCAGTATCTTTCAAGAAATCATCAAGGAAAATAGTCATTGAAAAAAATTCACTAGTCATCTCCTGAAAAAGACCCCAAAGACCCCAAATGAAAACTCTGTGTGTGTGTGTGTGTGTGTGTGTGTGTGTGTGTGTGTGTATCTATCTCCAAATTTCAGAATTATCAGTTCAAGGAGAATATACTGCAAGCAACCAGAAACAAACAATTCAGATATCAAGGAACCACAATCAGGATTAACCAGAATTTAGCAGCTTCTACATTAAAAGATTAGAAGAGAACCTAGAATATGATGATATTCCAGAAAGCAAAGGAGTTTGTACTATAAGCAAGAATCAGTGAGCCAGTAAAAGTGGGCATAATCTTTATGGGAAAGAGATGAATATTCAGTGAGATAGTGGACTTTCAATCATTTCTGATAAAAAAAAAATTGGAACTAAATAAAATTCAATCTTTAAATACAAGACTCAAGGGAGGCATAAAAAGATAAACAGGAGATTAAAAAACCCTGTCATTTAAAGGTTAAATGACCTTTAAAAGGTTAAAGTGTTTACATCCTTACATGGGAAAATGATACCTGTGACTCTTGAAAACTGTATCTTTATTAGGGCAGGTAGAAGGGGGTATTCATAGAGAGTATGGGTATAAATTGAATGTGATGTGATGATATAAGAAGAGAAATTAAAGGATGGGAAAAAGGATTATAGTGTAAGAAGATGAAAAGGGAGGTCAAATAGAGTAAGTTATGTCACATAAAGAGGAACAAAAGATCTATTACAGGGGAAGGGAAAAAAGGGGGTGAGATGAGCACTGCTTGAACCCCAGTCTCATCAGATTTGGCTCAAAGAAGAAATAACCTACATTCTGAGTTGGGCATAGAAATTTGTCTTATCCTATAGGGAAGTAGGAGGAGAAAGGAGAAAGAAATGGTAGGGGATGATAAAAGAAAGAGCAGATTGAGGGAGGGGCAGGAGTCAGAAGTCAAAAAGTGGTGGGAAAAAATAAAAGGGAAGGAAAAACATAGTTGGCAATAATAACTGTGAATGGAATGAACTCTCCCATAAAACAGAAGCAGATAGCAGAATGGATTAAAAACCAGAATCCTACAATATGTTGTTTACAAGAAATACATTTGAAGCAGAGAAATATACACAGAGTAAAGGTAAAAAAAACTGGAGCAGAATATATTATGCGTTGAAGCAAAAAAAAGCAGGGGTAGCAATCCTAATCTCAGATAAAGCAAAAGCAAAAATGGTTTTAATAAAAAAAAATAAGGAAAGAAACTACATCTTGTTAGACAGCAAAGTAATATCAATATTAATGCCACCAATACAATGCTTAAGTGGCATAACATCCAAATTCTTAGAGGAGGAGTTAAATGAGTTACACGAAAAAATAGACAGCAAAACTATACTAGTAGGGGACCTCAACCTCCCTCTCTCAGAACTAAATAAATCTAACTGCAAAATAAGTAAGAAAGGAATTAAGAAGGTGAATAGAAATTTAGAAAACTTTAGATTTGATAAAGCGTTGGAAAATTGAATGAGGATAAAAAGGAATATATATTTTTCTCAGTGATACATGCATGGCCTTATAAATGCCCATGTATGAAGGCATAAAGACCTCAATTAAATGTAGAAAAAGTAGTAAATAAATTCTTTTTAGGTCATGATGCAATAAAAATTGCATGCAATAAATGGCCATGGAAAAATAAACTAAAAACTAATTGGAAATAGAACAATCTAATCCTAAAAAAATGAGTGGGTCAAACAACAAACCATAAAAACAATTGATAACTTCAGTCAAGAGAACAACAATAATGAGACAGCATAACAGAATTTCTGGGATTCAGCCAAAGGTGTTCTTAGGGGAAATTTTTTTTTAAATCTCTGAATAATTAGAGGAAATCAGTGCACTAAATCATGCAACTAAAAAAGCTAGAAAAGGAACAAATTAAAAATCTACAATTAATTACCAAATTAGAAATCTGAAAATAATAATAAGATTGAAAGTTAAAAAAAAAAACAAAACTGAACTGATAAATAAAACTAGCAATTGGTTTTATGGGAAAGCAGCCCAATAACATCAATAAACCTTTGGTTAATTTGATTTTAAAAAAAAGAAAAAAGAAAACCAAATTACCAGTATAAAAAAATGAAAAGGGCAAATTCGCCACTAATGAACAGGAATTAAAACAATTCATAGCTATTTTGCTCAACTCTATGCCAATAAATCTGACAATCTAATTGAAAAGAATGGATATTTTAAAAAATTTCAACTTTCCAGATTAACAGAAGAGGAAATAAAATTCTTAATGAACCCTATTTTAGAAAACAGAAACTGAACAAGCCATCAATGAATTCCCTAAGAAAAAATCTCCAGGGCAAATGAATTTACAAGTGAATTTTACCAAACATTTAAAGAATAATTAATTCTAATACTATATAAACTATCTGAAAAAATAGGTGAAGAAGAAATTCCACTAAATTCTTTTTATGACATAAATGTGGTGTGGGGATACCTAGATTAGGAAAAGCCAAAATAAAGAAAATTAGAGACCATTCCCCATAATGAATATTGATATACAAAAATAAAAATTAAAAATATTAGTGATAATATTGGTGATAAATTGCTTGTAATCTCTTTGCTAATATTTTTATCACCAGGATAATACACTATGACCAGGTGGAATTTATACCAGGAGTGCAAGGCTGATTCAATATTAAGAAAATCAGCATGCAGAACCATATCAATAACAAAATAAAAATCATATAATTATCTCAATAGAAGCAGAACATTTTTTGACAAAATCCAACACCCATTGTTATTAAAAACATGAGAGCACTGAAGTAAATGGAATTTTCCTTAAAGTAATAAATAGTATCTAAGAATATTAGCAAGTATTATATATAATGAGGATAAGTTAGAAGACTTCCCAATAAGATCGGGGTAAAGCAAGGATGCTCATTTTCACCACTTTGTATTAGAATATTGCTTTAGCAAGATGAGAAGGAAAAGAAATTGAAAGAATTAGAATAAGCATTGAGGAAATAAAACTATTACTCTTTGTAGATGACATGATGGTATACTTAAAGAATCCTACAGAATCAACTAATAAACTATTTGAAATAATTAACAACTTTAGCAAAATTGCAGGATATAAATGAACCCACATAAATTATTGGATTTCTATATATTACTAACAAAATCCAGCAGCAAGAGATAGACAAATTCCACTTAAAGTAACTGTAAATGATATAAAATATTTAGGAGTCATCCTGCCAAGATAAACCCAAGAATTATATAAACACAATTATAAACTGTCTTTCATACAAATAAAAGAAGATTTCCATAATTGGAAAAATATCAATTGCTCATGGGTAGGTCAAGCTAATATAATAAAAATAATAATTCTTCCTAAATAATTTACTTAGAGAATTGAGCCAAATTTATAAGAATACAAGTCATTCCCAAATTATAAATAGCCAAAGGATATGAATGGGTGGTTTTTAAATTAAGAAATTAAATCTATAGTGATGAAAAAAAAATGCTCTAAATCACTATTGATTAGAAAAATGCAAATTAAAACAACTCTGAAGTACTACCTAACATGTCAGATTGGGTAAAATGACAGAAAAGGAAAATGCTAAGTGTTGTGAGAAAATTGAAACACTAATGCATTGAAGGTGGATGTGTGCACTGCTACAACCCTTCTGGAGAGCAATTTGGAGCTATAGTAAAATTGTATACTCTTTGATCCAACAACAACTAGGTCTATATCCCAAGTAGCCATATATGAAGATGGTTATGGTGGTGCTCTTTATGGTATCAAAGAATTTGAAATTGAGGGGATGCCCATCAATTGGGGAATGACTGACCAAATTGTGGTATATGAATATTTTTTTAAAATTTTAATAGCTTTTTATTTACAAGTTATATGCATGGGTAATTTTACAGCATTGACAATTGCCAAACCTTTCGTTCCAATTTTTCCCTTCTTTCCCCCCCACCTCCTCCCCTAGATGGCAGAATGACCAATACATGTTAAATATGTTAAAGTATAAATTAAATACAAAATAAGTATATATGTCCAAACCGTTATTTTGCTGTACAAAAAGAATCGGACTCTGAAATATTGTACAATTAGCCTGTGAAGGAAATCAAAAATGGAGGCAGGCAAAAATATGGGGATTGGGAATTCTATGTAATGGTTCTTAGTCATCTCCCAGAGTTCTTTTGCTAGGTGTAGCTAGTTCAGTTCATTACTGCTCCATTGAAACTGATTTGGTTCATCTCATTGCTGAAGATGACTAGGTCCGTCAGAATTGATCATCATATAGTATTGTTGTTGAAGTATATAATGATCTGGTCCTGCTCATTTCACTTAGCTTCAGTTCATGTAAGTCTCTCCAGCCCTTTTTGAAATCATCCTGTTGGTCATTTCTTACCAAACAATAATATTCCATAATATTCGAGTGGTATATGAATTTAATGGAATACTTTCTACCATTGGAAATGATGAGCAGGCAGATTTCTAAAAAAAACTAGAGAGACTTAGATATGCTGATGCTAAGTGAAGTGAGTAGAACCAGTGGAACATTGTACATAGTAATGGTAACATTTTGTGATAATCAACTTTGATAACATTTGTTCTTATCATTATTCCAACAATCTAAAACATTTGCAAAAGGTCATGATGGAAAATACTATTCACTTTCAGAGAAAGAACTATGAAGTCTGAGTGCAAATTGAAACATACTATTTTTATTTTTTGTTTTTTCTTTCACGTTTTTCTCCTTTTGTTCTGAGTCTTCTTTCACAACATGACCAATGTGGAAATATGTCTAATATGATTGTACATGTATAACCTACATCAGATAGCTTGCCATTTTGGGGTAGGGGAAGAGGAAGGAGAGGCAGAAAAAAATGGAAATAAAAATCTTCTGAGAGTGCGTTTTGAAAACTATCTTTACATGTAATTAGAAAAAATATAATTCAATTAAATGGGAAAAATAAATTTTATTCAGTCAAAGAGTTCTAAAAATCAAGAAATACCTGTGATCTAAAGTATTTAATAAAGTCTTCAAGTAGAGCATAGAATTTAGACTGGTGAACTTTAAGGGTTGAACAGAATCTGAACAAATCTACTCAGGTCAAATTTTAGTAGTTACAGGGGAACCACTGTGAGAAAGCATTTGAAGAAGGATGAACTATATGAGCTATAGCTTAGCATAATGAATAATTTTAAAAAACAGGCTAGAAGAAAAATAGACCTCTTCATTGGATCATGTTAATCATTAATTGTTATAAAATAATTGTATTTTATGGATAGTTTTATATAGGAGACTGAGAATTTCTAATATCCATCATGATTTTAATAGGCTTTAGAGTAGTGCTTTAGAAGATTCAAAGATCCTAGGATGGAGGGGGAAATTATTTTTGCCTCTTAGATACATAACAGTCCTTAGCTTTTTTGAGTTACCCCTGCATTGTTGCCTAGGCAAGTGTAAGCCTCAAGCTCCATAAGGTTATTTTAAATTTGATATATTTCAAGCAAAAACTGTTTGATTTTTTCTTTATATTCTAACACAGCACATGAAACATAATAGGAGTTTAATAAAGGCTTGCCAATTGATTTTCTGATTTATTTCTCTTTAGTTGTGTTTGTCATTGGCAGCAGCTTGTACAAGAAGGTTAAACCTCAAGGCAACATAATGGCTGAAGTTGCCAACTGCATTGGTGTAAGTATGACAAACTATTCCGTGGTTATGTTTAACCATCTTAGAATATTCTTCTTTACCGCTCCACTTTTTTAATGCCATGTAATCTGCTTTTTGAAAATATCAGGAAAATCTGGGTCTCTTCTAATTTCATTTAGGTTAACTTGGATGCTTGGCTTTACAGCTCTAAGAAGCTCTACAAATGCCCTTTTTTATAATAAATATACACATTCTTAAAAGTTGCCTGCAAGGAGAGAACCATTCCAAATAATCATCTGGCTTCCAGATGGCTTCCATTTTAAAAACTGAAGATTCTTCCACCAGAAAGAGCTTTAACTAACATTTAAATGAAGAACTTGCCATTTAACTAACTGTGTGCCTTAAGCTTCATTTAAGTCATTCTGGACCTCATATCTGAAAGGTCCAATCCAGGTTTTCTGACTCTTCACTCAGTGCTTCTTCTATCATATATTCTCATTTTCAATTAGAAAGTCCATCATTCCTTGAGTGAGACATTTGATCCTTAGAGGGTGTGACTTTTTGAATACTCCAAATAAAAAGTTAAGTTATTTATAACTTAAAATCATTAACATCCAAGGGTCATTTCTTATTCCATCTGATTCAATCCTTTTAAATGTGAAATCCAGAGAAGTTTACTATCTTGTCCAAGATAGTTAATAACCAAAAAGTAAGTAGGATTTGATCTTCTAGTCTAGTATTCATTCAACAGTATCATTATCTTGATATTTGTTGTTGTTCAGTTGTTTCAGTCATGACTGACTCTATGATTACATTTGGGCTTTTCTTGGCAAAAATACAAGAATTGTTTGCCATTTCTTCTCCAGCTCATGTTACAGATGAGGAAATTGAGACATACAGGGTGACTTTGCCAGGTTACACAGCTAGTAAGTATCTATGACCAGATTTGAACTCATCTTCCTGACTCCGCGCCCGGTGCTTTATCTGATGTACCACCTAGCTGCCCAAACTTGAAATACTTTTCTCTTATTTTACAAAACAAAGATAATATTAAACTTGATCCCTCCAAAGAACACCTATGTTTAATTACTCTGATAGTCATTGCTCATCATCAGTTTTCTTCTGACCTGTAAGAACAAGAATTCCCTTTATTTTTTGCCTTTTTATTGTTGTAGTGTTTCCTGATTTTTGTTTTTTTTTTTTTTTTAACCATCTTTAATAGTGACACCTTATTTTTTTTTTTTTCCCAGTTTGCAATCAAGAACAGATTTAAGCACAGGAGTAAAGAATTCCCAAAGAGGGAGCACTGGCTGGATTGGGCTAAAGAAAAATATGATGTAAGTGTTTTATTCATCTTAAATTGGACCCAATCAATACCTTTCCTCTGAAAAGAGCTTCAATAGAGCTTTCCATGGGATAGTCATGGGATAGTTGGAATAAATTTAATTCATTATCAGGTCTATAATATGAAACCACCCTGTTTATTCCTGAAGTACTTAGCAGGCATATTGCTATTGATGTTTCTGAATGTATGTCTATTTAATTATTTTCTACCATTAGTCTTTCTGCCTCATGGAATTTCTCTCTTTTAAGATGTTACTCAAACACTGACTTTTATATCAAGGGTTTTTAAGCCTTTTTGTGACAGGGAGATATTTGTTAATCTAAATGCATAAAGCATTTTATATATCTATATATAGATATATAGAGATGTATATGTATCTATATAGATACACATGTATTATATATGTGTATGTGTATATGTGTGTCTGTATACCAAGGAAACCAATTATATTAAAAATATTATCTAAATATTTTTTTTAATTAACAGAGTTCTTGTGAGCACTATCTATAGATTAACTTTAAAAACTCTGTTCTACAGGGAAAATTTCCCAATTGTTATATTTAATTATTTTTACATATTTGTCTTTATTATGTTTACTCCTTTTCTATACATACTTGCTTCGGTGCTTATTGTTTTCCTCATTTGAACATAAATTCCTTGTGAGGAAAAATTTTCATTTTTTTGGTATTTACATCCCTAATCTAACACAGGGACTGGCCCATGGCACTTACACAATACATTTCTTATTTATAAGTTGGTCACTTATATGTATGCTAATTTTATGATTTCATAGCCAAACTTTGCTTTTTATGCATTTGGTACATTCCTGCAAAAAAAAAATATATATATGTATATATATATATATATGTAAATTTGGAACCACAATTTGAAACATTGTCAAGTTCTTCTAGGCTTCTTCATCATGTGAATTTTCATAACTTCTAAGCTTTTTAATCATGTGAATTTCCAGTTGCTTATATATTTTTCGGACTCATAACAAACATAACAAACACACTGGAGTTGACAGGTGAGAGATGAAAATTTTCATGAGGTGTCTTGTTTTTGTTTCTCTTTATTTTAGGAACGACTTATTACCCAAATAAAGATGGTTGTAAAGGTGATGTTCCTGTATATTCCTCTCCCAATGTTTTGGGCTCTCTTTGATCAACAGGTAATAAAGATTGCCAAATCTGCATTTTAAATATTTAGCTTCTCAAGAGATATCCATTTGACAGGCTAGGAGAGCATTCTGTGTCCCTGTCTCATTCCTAGCCACACTGATAGTGATATTTCTAACTCAAATATTAGGTGAGAAAGTTAGATTTGGCCAAACATCCTATGAAAAGCTTTGGTCAATTAAAAAAAATCACTTTAGTATCTGAGGTAGAAGTGTAGCCAGCAGAATAGCTTAGAATGGTCATTACGTTTAGTAAGAATTCAGACAATTTCAATCTTATGATATAATTGGGTATTTACAATTATATTATTTTCAAGGGCTCAAGATGGACTTTGCAAGCAACAACCATGAATGGAAACTTTGTAAGTATATAAAATATCTGTCTAAAACCTTAGGCATTCATTCTTCATCTGGGCTTCTTATCAATGAAGTCTCCTTTCTCTCTTTTAGGGAGCGATTGAAATTCAGCCTGATCAAATGCAGGTAAGATTGAGGACTTGGAGCACTTTAATTCTTGAAACTTTGAAAATGATTAAATTAATTGTGTTAACTTTATTCCTGATTTATTTGCAACAGACTGTGAATGCCATCCTGATTGTTATCATGGTACCAATTGTAGATGCTGTGGTTTATCCTTTAATTGCCAAGTGTGGTTTCAATTTCACGTAAGTATAAGTTACTTTATATATCACTATAATGCATAATATACCTGTATGTATATAGACACATATACATGTGTTTTCACATATAAATATACTATATAAATATGTGTATACATACACATACATATGTACATCTCTCTCTCTATATATATGTATATATTTATTTATATATGATATATTGCTTTTTATTTTTACGTGGGAGTTCTATGCCTAAAATAGACTGAATTTTTGGAAGGGGATGACTTTTTATTTACTTCCTTTCACCACCAACTATAATGTCTATTAGTGCTTTGCAACCAATAGTCCAATAAATATATTCATTTAAATTGGTCGGATATAGACTCATGGACCTCTAAGAACTTGTTCTTTAAAATTAAGTATCCTCGAAGGAAATCATTACTGTATATGACCTCTATCTAATTAGGGTATCCTTGTGCATCCAGGAGAGGTGAAGATTGATTAGGTAATTCTGATTCTCTTCCTTATAGGATAATAGATTTCAAACTAGAAAGGATCTGGAGGCCATTATTAGTACCCCCTTCATTTTACAGATGAGTAAACTGAAGCCAAGAGAGGTCAACTGATTTGCCTGTGATCACCTAGATCCTAAGTGTCTGAGACAGAATTTGAAGTTGGGTCTTTTTGTCCACAAGTCCAGTGCTCTATCCACTGGGCAACTCAACTGCTTCAGGAAACATTCTTTGACTCAAATGGAGCCTCCCTGAAATGTTTTCAATTAAACTGGTTTTTTTTCCCACTTAATCTAGTCATCTCCAGTAGGTCAACAGTGAATAACTAGGTGATATAAATTAAAGCCTTCTAGTAATTAGGAACTGCAATTAAATCTGAATTAGCTAATTATATGACTAAGTTTATTCAATCTGCAGAGACATTTATTTCTGTTGTGGTCCACTGGTGAAAACTTAAGACACTCCTAATTTTATTTTTGGAGGGTCTTTTTGAATGGTTTGGCTGATCTTTTCAGACCAGTATCAATCTTTTCTTCTTTGGTCCAGACCTGTAGTGTTAGGAGTTCTTAGTGTAGAAACTCCTTCCACTAGTTTTGCAACTGAGTACTTCACTTGTAGTGAAGAAGGAACTGCCTTATGTATTCCTGTAAGAAACAGAACTTGCACCTACATCTTTTTATTCCAATGCAAGTCTTCTGTCCATCATACAATGTTGCCTCTAGTTGGATGAGTATTCCAAAGTCTAATGTACAAATATTTTAAGATCAGTTTGTCTTATTCATTTTTTGAGCTATTAGAATTGCTTCTCCTCCTACTTCTCTCTTACCTTCTCCTATTTCCTCTCTACCTCCATCTTGCTTTCATATTGAGCATCCAAATCTAATGGAATTCAGTCCCAGACTATGCTTATTTTATTTGTATAAAGCAGTGGGTGAGGAATTTACATTACATATTAATATAAATGTCCCACATCTTCTCTCTGCAGGTCCTTGAAGAAGATGACAGTGGGCATGTTCTTAGCTTCCATGGCTTTTGTTGTGGCTGCCATTGTGCAACTGCAAATAGATGTAAGTTATCCTTAGAAATTAAGAAGCATCTGAAGGCATCTCTCCCAGTGGCTCTAGGGAAGCTCCTTAGACAATGAAAGAAAGGGAGTTCAGATTCTTTTACTTCCCTGAAAGCCCTTAAAGTCTAAAGGGTAAACCTTGTTAAAAAGAGTTAACTTTCTAAGTGCATTAACACATCACTTAAAGGTAGGAATTACCAAACTATCAGTTTGGGGGATAAAGTCAAGGGGATAAAGATCAAAAAGATTGTGAAAAATTTGGGGGAGTTTTTGAGAAACTTCTTTGAAGAACAGAAGGGAAGAAAGTATCTCCTCAAATGCCATTTGTAAATAGACAAAAAATTAATTAGGGCAAGGCAGCCTTTGACCAATTTTTTAAAAGTTTCTGTTTCCTCTTTTGACAATTTCTCCTCCTTATATTTTTCTGCTTCTTTTCCTAGGTATAGCCCACTTCCCCAAAGTGCTTGAAACAAACATTACAGGATATGTTTATTTTCTTTCAGAGCAAAGTGGATTCCCAGTGTTCAAGCTAGCTGTGGCGTCCCTCTCTAACCCAAAATGGCACACATTACTTCCTTTTATATCCATTGTTCTAGCTTGCTTTTCTGTCTATTGCTCTACCTTGCTTTTATATCCATTGTTTTAGCCATTGTTCTGGCTTACTTGCTCTAGTTTGCTTTTCTGTCCCTTGATTTATCTATTGTTATAGCTTGCTTTTATGTCCATTGTTTTAGCAATTGTTCTAAATATTTTTTTACATTTATTTTTCTAGCTACTCTTCTGACTTGTTTATTCTACCTTGCTTTTTTATGTCCATTGTTTTGGTTTACTTGGTTTCCACTCCCTGTACCCTAATTTGACATACAACCTTCATCCCTTACAAGCTGTGTTTTCCCCTTCCCACTTGAATGTGCTTCTCTCCTTATTTTTTTAAAAAAAAAATTATTTCCATCTATATTTTAATTTAGATTCACTCATTGTTTTACTTAGGTACTTCATCACATACTGCTTTCCCCTATCCTAACTATTTATGTTTTCCTCCTTCTTCCCCTTTAAATTACCTTGTATTTACTTATCTGGGTACATATTGTACTTTACCATCCCCAAAGACAGCTCTCTGAGGAGAGTTACTGTTCTGTTTTTATCCTTTCTTTGCTTATGGTAGAACTAAATGTTTAGGTTGAATTCAGTACAGGGAAACAGGAAAGATATATGGTATATATCTTAAAATGTAATGTTGAGCCCACGTCTTCTAAAATTTGCCAAACAGAGACATGGCAGTATATTAGCTTAGCAAACAGCACAACTAACAATGAATGTGTATGTAAATGTCTATATGTTCAAACCTTTATATTAGATAATAGATATGTAAGAGTGTGCTAGGAAATATTTAATAATCAGATGTAGGAAGGGGGAAGGGAATATACCTAATACATTTTAAAGTGTAATTTTCATCATAAACATTTCTTCATCACTTTCTTAAATTTAGATAATCAAAAAAAAAAAAGGTGTAACTGAAAATTTAATATTCAGCTCTTGTGGGCCAATTTGAGTTGGCTCTAACACATGCCTGTATATAAGCCAATTGGGAGATTTTTTCATTATGATTAGGACTACTTTTTATGTAATTTTTATTTAGATAAAATTCCACTTTTTGTAATTACTACATTAATCCTTTCCCATCTACTTTTTTTTTCCTTCCAATTTTTCCCAGAAAACTCTTCCAGTCTTTCCTACAAGAAATGAAATCCAAGTTCAGATATTGAATGTAGGCAATGAATCCTTACGTGCAAATTTTCCTGGACAAGACATAAGTGTAGGAGTGAATCAGGTAAGTAGCTGCAAGTAAAATTTTTCATATATTTTACTTCTTGCTTGTTTTCACTTTGATTTGGAGCTGCTATTCTCCAATACACCAATTAGATGAAAAATGCCTATTACCTTGACCATGTTAAACATCTGGGTGGATAATTTACAGAGTTTGTTTATGAATATATATGTATGTGCATATGTATATACATGTATACACATGTATAAAACATTTATGTATGTCTGTCACATGTATAGAATATATAGATGTACATATGTATAGAGATGATCAGTATTGTACAGTTTGGAATGGTATGGCTTGTTTTTGTTTTTTTATTCGTCATTCTGATTACTCATTTTGCTTGAGGCTTAAAGTCCTACAACTATTTTTATAGAAAGAATTACTTTTCCTGGTTCCTTATGTTTGAAACAACATATTTGATTGTCTAACTGTCACCTAGAATAATTAAAGTTACTTTTAAGTAACTTTTGAATGGGATCAATGCTCAGTAAGGAGATTTGGGATCTAGCCCCATTTATCAGTAATTACCTTTATGAACTTTAAGAACTCATGTAACTTCATGTGACTTGAATTTCTTTATAAATCTAGAGGATCTGGAACTCTAGAGTCCCTACTAATTCTAAAATGGATGTAATAAAATCTGAATACTCTCTGACAGTTAGTGACTTATAGTTGGAAGATAGGATAGGATTCTCAAGTCTGCTCTGCCATTGATTTGTGTGACCTCAAATAGATTATTTTCTTCATATATTGATTAAATTCTCATTATATGATCTGTAATCATATACTCTCAGAATTGGAAGGAATATCATTTAGCTGAAATCTTCTCCAGATCATGTATCTTGCTTCAACCGTCCTAAAAAATACTTGTTATGTTTTTGCTAAAACACTTACATTAACAGAAAGTTTATTTTATGCCCATCTCCCAAGGAAGCTCCTCTCTTTTTTTGGATAGATATAGTTATTTTTCCAAAATATGCTTCCCTATAACATTTTCTCTGACAGAACTCCTAGCTGGTTTTTTTGGATCCAAGCCAAACAAGCCTAATCTATCTTTTGTATAATAATCTTCAAATACTTGAAGATATTATATTCTTCCCTCTAGTCCCCTAAATACTTCTCTTCTCTAGCCTAAAAATTTAAAATTTTTTTTATTAATTTCATATTTTTTTTACTCCTTCACTCCCCTCTTCAATCTCTTTTTATGCTATAGGAATTTCCCAGCAAAGTACTCAAATGAGTACTCAAAATCATTTGACCTTCTGATCATTGATTGATACTAAATGAGGCATGAAACAGAGAAAAATGTCATAGTCACAGAGGAGGTAGAACCCAGAGTCTAAGTTATGGAATTCCTGATAATGATAATGAGTCTTCTAGATTTTCCTGTTTACAGATGACATTGAATTGAAATCTGAAACATTTCAGGACCTACTGGTTAAGATAAAGCTCAAAAGTTTGGTCTAATTATACAAAAAGGAAAAACCAATTAGATGAAGAGTACATTCTATCTACACCATGATACATTATGCATTTGAATAGATAATCCATAGAGCTCATGCATAAATATATATGACTATCTTAAACAGACATTAGAAATGAAAAATGAGATACACCTAAGATTGAGTAAGATGAGGAAAACTAGCAGGATTGTGTTTGGGAAATTACAAGGTAACTTATCTTATCATTTCAGTGATACTAAACTTCCTGAAGCAAAAGGTCAAAACTTTAATACCAGTATTATTTTGTGGATTGACCAAAAGTCTTGTAACCCAAAAATTACCAATAAATTGAAAATGAAGATTGCCCAGTGAGTAGTAGAGAAGTAGAGATGAATGTGAAGATGAAGGCACATATTATCATCAAAAATTTATAAAGAAGAACTGCAGCTAGGGATAGTATTAAACAATGTATTTATGAAAAATATGACCATATTATATTAAAAGTGAGGGATGAGTGGTAGATAAGCTCTAGTGTTCATTCTCGGCCCAGCAAGGTAAGAAAAATTGGACAAATCTTCTGTGTCAAATTTAGTAAAGAAAATAGACAAGTCACACAGGTTAGGCTGGCATGTTTGAAATATGATCTGTACCATTTGGAGGCAGAGAATACCCGTGATTAAAAACAGAGATCCATTTGGGTGAATTTATTATCTCCTAATATGTCACGCAGAATTTTACTTCCAATGTAATCTAATTCCCTTGTTTTGCTCTAAATTGATGAAATATTAAAACTTTTTTTGTTTTTTAATTTTTAACAGCTATTGATTCTTTCAGCCTGTAGCTCATTAAAACCCCCAAGTCTCTTGCACATGAGCTACTATTTAATTATCATTTCATTAACCTGTGTATGTACAATTATTTGTTTGTTTTCAAACCTAGGCAGAGGATTTAGACAAAATTAAGTAAAGAATAAACATAAATTTGAGTCCATCATTCCAACCTGCCACTTTGGCGATCTTAAATATGTCATTTTATGTTGGCTATTCATAGCTATCTTAAACTTATTTGATAAGCATACTATTGGAGCAACTAGGTGGTGCATTGGCCCTGGAGAAGGAGAACCCGTGTTCTAATCTGGCCTCAGGTGCTTATTAGTTGTGTGACCCTGGGCAAGTCTCTTAACCTTGGTTGCCTCAAAAAAAAAAAAAAGTGGTGCAGTTAATGAGCATACTTATCTATTCTTTTAGCCAAAATACTTTTTGAATAGAATAAGATTAAAAAAAGAGAGACCTCAGTGCTACTTGACTGGTTAACTTAGCAAGACTATTTATGAATACTTTTGTATGTAGTCAATTGATATGACAAAACTATCCATAAAAGAATTGTCATAATTCAAATAAGTGTAAATGAGAAGGAAATAAAGTCAGTTGATATGAACTAGTCTTAATGAGCCCATTCTGGCTCTTGGGGATCAGATGCTAAATACTTTTAAAGTCTAAATTCATTCTAGAATTTTGTTAGTTATTGAAGATAAGCTAAGCCAGTGGAGCATCCATTTTTCCCCCTTAAAAAAATTGTGACAATGTTTTGTTTATCCTTCTCCAGTTCTAAGTAGTTTCCTCTTCTCTACAACTTTTTCAAAAGGAGACATAATTGGCTAGATTGGTTATTTTTTTTAATTTTTGTTTTTTTATCTGGTTATTTTTAATACATTGGGGTATAGTTAATCTCAAGAAATGACTTGAACCCATTAAGAGAAGCTAAGGTCTCTTACCATCTCCTAATTTTTCTTTGTTAGCACCAATCTTCCCAGCTATGAAAAGCAAGAATCCAGTACCTTCTTATTTTTTTCTTATCCCTAATACAAGGGAGAAAAAAGGTGCTTTTTATTTTTAGCATTTACTACAAGCTTCAATGCCTACTAGATTTTATTCTTCCTGATATGACTTTTTTTTTCTCTCAATAGTATTTTTTTTTCTAATTACATGTAAAGATAATTTTCAACATTCAATTTTTTGTGTTCCAAATTTTTCTCCCTCTCTTTCTTACTTTCCCCCTCTTCAAGGCAGCAAGCAATCTAATATGGATTAAAAATGTTCAGCCTGATATGACTTTTACAGGACTTTGCCATTATTTCTTTCTATTTGTCCTTACTTCTCACAGCTTCAATATCCTGCACATTTAAAATCTTTGATTTCCCTAAGCACTCTCCTTAGCTAATCCATTTTCCTCCTCATTCTAATCAAATTAACTAAGCCACCAGATTTAGTTTCTCAAAGCCTCCCATTATTTGTGAGCTAACTTCACTCTAAAAATCTTTATTTAGGTCATGATAATCTTTCAATCCTATATTTGAACTCTGAAATCTATTTTCTTAAAGTCTAGGCTTTAATTCAAATAATGACTCAATTTCCTTCTTTGTTTAATCTTATTGATGTCTGTTGGATAAAATATTTTGCTTTTTCTATTAAAGGTTTTTTTATCCTTAACTTTCATATTAAACTGACATTAATTAGTTCTTACCTTTCAAACTGTGACTAGATACATGTTTGATAAAGTAGTTTCTTTATTGGAATATACTCTGACATCAAGATGGCTAAAGTAATAGGGACTAACATCATGGAAATTTCTCCAGAGTTGTCATCTTTGGATTGAGTTATTAAAGTTATCACTAAATAAACAGACATTTGCCACTTGAGCTCTCTTGTTCCAAAGGAAGAGAGAGATTTACTTAAGTCACTTGGCAAAGCTAACTGACCTGATGAGCCTAGAAAATTGAAAGTATTTCAAACCAGAGAATATGATAAAACTGAAATTATAGTTGTTAATGTAATTGTAGTCAAATAGATGTGAAGTCCATTTCTGACAGTAGTTTCCTGACTTTCATCAAATCACTTGCTCTCTCTATTCCTTAGATTCCTCATCCATAAAATGAAAGTTGGACTTGACATCTAAAGTCCTATCCAGCTATAAAATTGGTCCAATGATGATAGTTGATATTTACATGGCATCTTAAGACTTATAAATCACTTTGTCCATCTCATTTGAATCATACAATAACTCTGAATAGGTGAAACTTGTATTATCTCTATTTTGTGGGTAAAGAAACTGAGGCTCAATTAAGTGATTACTCATGGTCATATAACTAATAAGTATCAGACACAGGATTTGAATCTAGTTCATTGTTCTTTCTATTATATTATACTTAGTAGAAAGCTCAAAATGTATGACATCCAGACTTAAATAAGACATTTGAAAAATTCCAATATACCCCTTAGTATAGTGAAAAAAATGTTTTTTTTTTTTTTCCTTTTAACTATTGGGAATGAGATAATAATGGAGGTATAAGAGCCTTACTTATTATATCTAGGAAGATAATAGATAATGACAAAATCACTCACAAATTTTGTTTCTGCTTACTTTGCCCAAAAAGAACTTTCAGATTGGGTAAGATAAAACAAAAGCTAATTACTAGCAACTGAAACAGTTATAAATGATAATAAGGTAAGGTCATAGAAACTGCAGTCATTTGAAGCTTCTTTAGGCCACTTGACATAACCTAGATAGGATCACTTGACCCATTGTTATAATCCACCCACTGGTAATAATTTCTGTGGTTATGTTCTTGACTTTCATAAGATAAAGACAGATTTAGCAGCTCTAATGGAAACCTACCATGCTTCTGTAATCCTGAGATATCTTGAGGCAAAGACCAAAGGCAAAGGTTGTTCCATAGAAAATGTAGGCAGATAAAGCAAATTTAATGGGGGTAAAAAGCCTGTTTATTTAGACATGCATGATGAAGATAATTCAAGAATGAGGGGAAGTATTCCACAAGCAACTAAATTCCAGAATCCTGAAGTTTCCAATTAAGCGCAATAGAATAGATTAAATTTATGATTATGGTCATCTTTTTCTTTTCTATAGTCCAGTGACTTCCTGCCTTTGGACGTGAATAATCCATATGTAAATATTACTTATGGACAACAGAAGAGCACAGTTCTAAATAACTTTGTAAAGGGCTTTCGCCACAGCATTATAATATGGAATAGCACCCACATTACTCTGGTAAGTGTTTCTATTAAAGAAAAATACTAGCTCTTTGTTTTTAGGGCCTATCGCAGATATCATCTCTGTAGATGTTGTTATTTTAAGAATTATCTCTTGTTGCTCACAAATATAAATTATTTTACCACTTTTCCTATGTAAGTTGGCACGTGAAACTTAAAAGACAATACTTGATTTTGGTTATAAGAGCATTAACACATCTGATTTCCTTGAGAAGAAATGAACTAGATATCAATCAAACATCTATAGTGTGGCTGATGCTATGCTAGGCACTGAGGATACAAAGAAAAAGTTTAAAATTCTCATTCTGAAGGAGATTACACTGATTCCTTTCATATTGTGACTTTCCCTAAGACAGTTTATGTTGTAAGTCAGCACAAGAAATTAAATAGGAATTTTTTTGATAGTTTTGCAGAAGCCACAGATGATGAGCAAAGGCCAGCAGACAATATAGAAAAAACTTCAAAACTCAGAATTGCATATAATATCAACATATTTTATTTTTTAATATCATAATAATTCAGGGTTTTTTGTTTTGGTTTTGGTTTGGTATAAAGAGAAGGCGATAAAAATTTTACATGGTTTTTCCAGTTGCAAAACTGGATGTGAAAGGGATAACTGTACATTTTATGTAACACTGCACATTGAAGTCATTAATATTGTTTTCAATGAACTAGAAACCACCAATATCATCTTACCTCTCTTAGTACTTAAAAAGCTAAATTTCTCAGTGAAACAAATTTAGTGAAACTAAGCCTTGTTCAACAGCAAATAAATGCAGATATATACAAGTTCTTCTGTTAACATACCTTAACAACAAAGAAAGTGGAGAAATTAATTGTTTTACCCATTAAACCATCCAACCCTTAGACTAAGCATCCTTCTACTTTAAAGATACTTAGGATTGATACTTTATCTGACCTTTGTTCTCTGAGAAATATATACTCAAATAACTTAAGTTTAAAACATTTCTTTTTTCCTCCCCCAGGTGAATGATAGCCTTACAACCAAGCCAGAAAAAGGAGAAAATGGAATCAGGTACCAATTACGCTTTAAAACAAACAAACAGATCAACATTTTTCTTTTCAGTAGGCTAGATTTCACTAAAGGATTTGACATTTTCAGGATAGTTTTTATTATTTACCCCCAGTCACTTTGCTGAGTCAACTTATAGTTCATGTTCATTTCAAGGGAAGTATTAGCAATAACTTTCAAAAGCCATGATCTGTCAGTTCTGAGGAGATTTTTGTTTAATATATGAAACTCAAGAAAAATGTCAACTGTTTTTGGCCAAAACTTCTCATTTAATGATCTGATGCCATCAAAAAGTAAAAGTTGTATGATCTAACCTTAAATTAACCTAAGTCTTAATCTCCAAGGATGAATTTTATAAAAGGGAGTGTTCTGCTTCTTATTTATTTTCTCATCTTTGTTTATGATAGCCCTAACATAATTGCCTTTAATCTCTAATGTATTTCATGTTGGAACTTGACTTGTTCAGTTTAATCAAGTTTTATCAAGACTCTATTTTATCACATTTATTAGTCTTTAATAATGAGCTCAGATCAGTGAATGCTTTTTTTAGAGGTTCGAAATGATGAGATAACTACTGAGATTACACATCTATTAAGTATCAGCATGATGACTCAACTTCTTTCTGAATCTCTCAGATGTGGGGCTAGTATGTTTCTATTACAACTTGCTGCCTCTCAAAAACTACATGTATGTTTCAGCCTTCTTTGAAAAGAGGATATATGTTGATTTGCTTGACTATACTTATTTGTTAATGAATGAAGGTTCTTCCATTGGATTAAAAATCAATGGGAAATGAGTTTTTTTTTAAAAGAACATTAGTAAAATACTTGGAGATTCTTCTCCTAAAATCTATTACTTTGTGTTTATATTGCTACTTGTGTTATATTCTGTCATCATGGAGATTTTATCGTAATAGGGATTTGAGAATTTGCGACAGCTCCACACTCTTATGCTAAACCCATTTTCCTAATCTTCACCTCAGCAGTTCAGTTCATCAGATGGAGCTAATACTGTTATATTTTTGCTGTTTCACTCATAAAGACCTATTTCTTTCCTGTCCATCTGCCCTCTTGTAGATTTAGGTCTCTTTTTAAATGCATAGGCAAAACTTAAAAGCACCTATAAGTATCAATGTAGTATAAATCTTTTTTCCAGATTAGGAGGGAACACTTCTCCCTTTGAAATCTAAATTCCAGTCAAGCCCTATTATATCACTTCACATTGGACAATTGAATTTCTATATATCACTTTCACATCTAGCATTATGCTTAATTAATCAGCATGCCTGGGGTTGGGCTGAGAAGGTTTCTCCACAAATTTAAGCTGAGGATCAATAATTGTGACTTATATGTTCTCAGGAGCAAATGAATGTTAGCTCAGACTAGAATCTATAACTTCTGACTCTCAGCTAATTAATTAATCTTTTAAATATGATACTATTACTAGATAGTGAGATAAATGCTAATAATGTGGTTAGAAACTTGGCTTAGTAGATGTTTAGATTACATAGATTGATTCTGGCATACATTCTAAAGATACTTTTTAAAAAATTGAATACCAGAAAAACCTCTCTTTGTATTGAATCTTAAAAGTGGTACTCAGAAAACTCTAGTAATTTTAGAGTTTGGAATGGTTGTATGTTAAATGTTGCATTTTATTAGGTACCTTAGAATCTCAGTTAAGAAGTTATGTTTCAACTTTGATTGTTTTAAAAGCCCTAAATTATTTTTTATTAATTATTTTAACTAGTAATTTTTATAATGCTTTAAGTTTTTAAAGTACTTATTTTCTTTGTTAGTATATCCTAATTTTTTAGAACCCCCCAAAAAAAGCTTTTAATTTCAATTTTATTGCCTGAAGGCACATGATCTTTAGGTAGAAAAACCAATAATAGAACCCATGATTTTCAATCTCTAGTACAGTGTTTTATCTGTTGTCATAATGGTTATTTTAATATTTTTAAAATTTTGTACCTTATTTGAAATGGCTATTTCATAGTTGAAATTTTTCTTTTTTGCTTTAATGGGTTCATTTTCATAATGCCAAAATGAAAAAGAATTTCTTCAGATTTGGCACTAAACAAAGCATGTTTAGTAAATATATTTAAATGTTGGAGGAACTCTTTTAAAAAAAATAATTTTGAGATGTGGGATGCCATCATTTTTAAGTGACTTGTCCAGAGTCACATAGCTAGTAACAACTGTCTGAGGCCAGATCTGAACTCAGTCCCCCTAACTTCAGGGAAGATACTATACACACTGCACTACCTGGCTGTCCCTGGAACTAGTTTTTTCCAAGTGTTATAGACAAATATTTTGAGCAGAAATTCCATCAAAGAATAGAACTTAGAAAAGATATGGAACTTTGTTAGAAAACTAGTGATAAGATGTTAAATTTTCCAGATTCTGTACTTTATTGTATTTTTAAAAGCAACTAACTCATTTTTAATTCTTTCAGATTTGTCAATTCCTTGGATCAAACCATCAATATTACTATGGATGGAAAGGTGTATAGTAATATCAGTAGTTATGAAGCCAGTGATTATCAGTTTTTTCCTTCTGGCTCGTAAGTACATTCAAAAAATTTCAAGTGGGGATTTTTAACTCTATTTTCTTTAAAATTAATATAGTCAAGGCAAAGATCAGTAACAAGAGTGAAATAGCTCCACCCTCCAATAGTTTCTCACAATCAAGGTATTCAGTTAGAAGACTATACAAATAAGAATGAAGAGATTGGGTAATCAGACATTTGAACTAGTCAAAGGAGATAGAATAAATCCACGCTTACTCATATACATGCATAGAATATGCTTCAGTCAACAGAAAAACAGGAGAGAATAAGGAGTCAAGAAGGAAGGTAAATTCAGGAAGCAAAATCAACTCTAATTTGTAAGAATGGATTTTAAAAAGATATTTTAAGCTAAAAGAGAAAGAACAAAAACTTGATTGTACTAGTTAGGGAAAGAGGAAAGCCACTGGATAAGACAGGGAGGTAAAAGCAGAATGTATCAAGCATAAAACACTTGATGCTGAATACATTTCATCTTTTACTTCCCTCTTCTTTGTCAAAAGAAGTGGAAAATTAAAAAATGAAAAAGTATAAGAGATAGGATGGAGGGGAATGCACAATTGATAGTCACAACTCTTTATGCGAATGGATTAGAAAGCAGAATCCAACAACAAGTTGTAAATGAAAACAAAGATTTGCACAAAATTTTAGTCTGAATCAGTCTATTCTGTTTCACTTAAAGTCAAAGAAGCAGAGATAGCAACCATAATCCCAGATAAAAAAACTCAAAAATATATTTAATAAAGAAATCAGCGAGATTACATTATACTGAAGAGAAAAATGAATATCAATATTTAAAATATGTATGCTAAATAGTATAGTGTACATAAATACTTGAGGGAAAAACCAAATAAGTAAATGAAACTTAATAGTGAGGGATCTCAATGTATCCATTTCAGAGCATTTAGCTAATCTAATGAAAACATAAATAAATAGTTAATTACTTAATGGAATTATAGAAATTGTCTAGTTATGTTAGACACCTGATGATTATTCAATTAAATAGAAAAAAGTACACATTTATCTCAACTGTATATGGTATTTTTACAAAAAATGATCAGATACTAGGGCATAAAAACTTCACAAAATGCACAAAAGCATAACTATTAAGAATATATATTTTATTCACTACAATGTAATAAAATTGCATTTAATAAAGGAACACTAAAAAAATAGAAATTAGAAATTTGATAACAATCTTAAAGAGTTAAAAGTTAAGTAGTAGGTCAAAGAACAAATTATAGAAACAATAGTTAATTTCATTAATGATAATGACAGCAACTAGATAACAGGTCAAAATTTGTGAGACAGAGTCAAAATGGTTCCTTAGGAAAAATGTGTATCTCTAAACATGTTTAAGAACAAAAGAAATTTAAAAAGAATCAATGAATTTGGTATGAAAGCAACTAAGAATAACCTTGGAAATCAAGACATTTAAAAACATCGATTAAATATACAAAATAGAAATTCAAAAAATCAAAGAAGAGAACAACAATACTTAAAGCAAAAGAACAAAAAGCAAAACTAAAGTCAAACAACCCACTGGGTTAATTAAAAAAAAAAAAGAAAGAAAAAGTTGAGCCATTTTAATTAGATATTTTTTTTAAAAAAGGAAATCAAATTACCATTATCAAAAAGAAAAAAGAACATTCACAACAAATAAAGAAGAAACAAGGGATTTGTTATGTAGGATTCTGTTCTCTGTATCATATACAAAATATAAATGAAATTAATGATAATATTTAAAAATAAAAAAGTCCAAATTAACAAAATATTAAACAAAAAATTTAAATAATCTCTTCTCAGAAAGAAACACTGAACAAAACATAAATAAGTTTCCAAAAGAAAAAAAAAGTTTGAGATCATTTGGATTTACAAGCAACTTCTATAGAAATTCAAAAAACAATTCCAATATTATGTCAGCTATTTGAAAAAATGGGAAAAAAATGAACACTACCAAACTGCTGCTTTTATAATATAATAATAACATGCTCTAAAGCAGGGAGAAGAAAACTTTAAAACAATGTCCTATAACTTGAACAATTTTTAATTAAACATCTAAATAAAATATAATCAAGGACATTATAGTAACATACCACAAAGATATACAATACTATAAGAGCTAGGTTGGCTCAATATTAAGGCAATTATCAACATAATAGAATAGATTTACAATAAGAACACCAAAAAATATGATTATATCCAATAGATTTCAGAAAAAGCTTTTGAAAATGCATATCTCTTTCTATGAAATAAAATTTAGGAATAAATAGAATTTTCTATAATAAAAGTAGTATTTATCTAAAACTGAATCAACCAAGAGTAAAGCAATGATATCTATTATTATCACTAAGGTTTGATATAGTGCTAGAAATGCTAAATATGGAATTAAGACTAGAAAAAGAAATTGCAAAAATAAATATGGATAAAGAGAAAACAATAATATTGCTTTTTGCACATAGTATCACGGTTATGAGTAGACCTCAGAGAAAAAAATAAAAACTACCTCAAACATTATCAATAAGCTTGTGGGATATAAAAGAAATCTACATAATCACCAGCATCTCTATTTTAGTAATAAAACCCAGTAGGAAATATGTATACTGATAAAGTTTATATAATTGTAAATTATAAAAAATTGACTATTAAATGAGAAATTCCTTTCTTCCCTTCAATAGAAAAACTATACTAGTTTCAGGGCTCTGCGAAGGTCATTCTGAAAAACTTGGATTTGGCAGTGCATATACCTATGTAATAACAAAGGTAAATTACCAATCCATTGTAGCATATTTGTTACAGATTTCTGTGCTATGTGTCTACTCCCCCCCCCCAAGCACTAATAATTAATACTATTAATATTTTTCCAGAGATAATCATCAATTTAGTGTACATTTATTTTAATTTAGAATTGATCTTATTAAACATTCTTTATAACTTTAATTCTAATTCCTTTAGCCTTGGGAATATTTAAATAACCTTTTAAACTTTTTTAAATTCTAAAATAGAGTAATCTTGTTCTAAAATTTTAAAAAAAATCAAGCCTGTCTTCTTGAAACATTAATGACCAATAGAATTTTGAGACAGAATTTTGTCTTGTTAAGATGTTCAAATTTTATTCTCCTTTGAAATTTTATTCCTTTGAAAAAAGTATTGGTGGCAAATACTTTTATAGTCCATTAAGATACAATTCCAAAATTCTTTTATGTGAATTAGTTTCTTCCTTAAACTTCAATGGAAATTCTCATTGTGTGTCTTGATAAAAAGAAAACATAACTTACAACTCTTTCTTAAACGTTAAAATCTCCTTCTTGTTTTTTTTTTTTTTTAAGAAAAAAATGTATTAATTTCTCTTTCTTTCTCTCTCTCTTTTTCTTTTTTCCTTACTATTTTAGTGTAATGGCAGTGACCTAGAATACAACGTTTTTACAGATATCCCAGCCAATTCAGTTAATATGGCTCTACAGATCCCACAATATTTCCTTCTGACCTGTGGTGAAGTTGTCTTCTCTGTAACTGGCTTGGAGTTCTCATATTCACAGGTTCTGTATTCATTTGTTTTCTCTCCAAGAATATTCATGTTTTGTATCTTTGTTATTTAGATTGTAGATCTAGCAATATCATGAGTTCACATTAAATATATTTCTCTTTGAAGCAGTATTAGAACAGTTTTGTTCCTTATCTCATTTAAGATTCATGTGAAAGTTTATTTCTACTCAACCATCTAAATAATAGACTCAATCTGAATTAGAATTATAGGAAGCAGGGAATCTCCCTACCTGATGATCATCCTAGCCATTGATTTGAATTCTACAGCAAAGGGTGATATTCAAGCATACATTTAAAAAATTAAGTAAAAATTAACCATTTTCTGTAACTAATATCTTGGGAAAGTTCAAGTGTATAGTATTTTCTATTCTCACTGAAAATATAGTGAGATCACCCCTCCCCCCCCCCAACAAAGTAGCAAAATACTACTTCCTAAAGCATTGACTTAAATAATTCCTGTGATTTTAGAACTTGTGGTTGAACTAGATCTTCTCCAACTCTAAAATCCTGTGGTCCTCATAGGCCTTCCTAAAAGTATTTAAAAATATGGCCATATCAGTGACAATAACAGTTATCTGTATAATTCAGTCATATGCATTTTCTCATTGCTACAATGAAAATCTATGACAGATTTTTGAGACATTAAAAGACATTATCAGTTAAGATCAACCCAAAAGCTGTTCTATTTTCCACTTAGCCAAACTTTCTTTCTAATAACTACCAAGGTACTTCATTAACAATTGTATCGGTTAAGCAGTTTAATAGATTCTATTTATTGGAATTGTGACTTTAATTAGATGTCTTCTAAACAAAGTCTAGAATCCTAAATTGTTACATTTCTTCCTGATCAAGTTAATTTTCTCAGATGAGTAATTTTCTAGAGAAACATTTCTGTACTGAAAAACTTTGATAGGGCAAGCTGCTATCAAAGGTGCATATTGAGAATGATTGTTTCCATTTAATTATTCTAAACTCTTCTTTGGAGGATAAAATATAATAGTGATAATAAATACTCTAATTCAGCTTTAGTAGCAATTAGATCAGCTCACATAAAAATTATCCTCTGAAACAATATTTTTAAAAAATTCATTAAAGTTACATGTTTAATGTCAACTTAGTATTCATCTAGGTAGCTAAAGAGATTTTTCTTAAAAATAATGAACCTATTGATTTTAGAAAAACATACTTGCACGAAATAACGAAAAAGTGAAGTGAACTGAATTAAAAGAATATTATATATAGTAACAACAATATTGTTTGAAGAATAACTGTGAACAACTAAATTATTCTGAGTACTATAATACTCAGAAAAATATAAATGATGTATGAAGGAAAATGCTATCCATTTCCAGAGAAAAAACTAATAAATAGAAATAGGAATAGTATGGTTTTACATATATTATACATCTGTACCAAATGGTGGCCAGGGTGGGGAGGAAGGGAGATAGTTCAGAACTTAAAATGTAACAAAAAATATTTAATTTTAAAAATAAAAACTAAGGATTAGAAAGGAAGCAAATTTTTATTGATAAAAAGAGCAAATAATCTCTCCCTACATACATACAACCAAACAGCCTTGGTTGGTACTTGGTTCAAATCTTCTTACTGTTGAATTTGAATCTTTTATTTCTACAGGCTCCTTCCAACATGAAATCAGTACTTCAAGCAGGTTGGCTGTTCACAGTGGCTGTTGGGAATATCATTGTTCTTATTGTGGCTGGAGCAGGCCAATTCAGTGCACAGGTAAGTAAATGCTTGAAAGAGCCCTGGTTATGTTAAGCTCCATTAAATTCCACTTGATCAGAGAGAATTGTCTCCAGCATTAAGCTCATATTCTCAGTCTTCAGTGTTATTAATACCAGTGACCCAACTGTCTTTGTTGTAGTAGCAAGGCTCCATGGCTTTCCCTGTACTTTTTATATTATGACCATAACACAGAATTTTCCTGAAATACATATATATGTATATATTAACAATTTTCCTTTTCCTTTTCTTTCAACTATTTCTACACCTTTAAAGTGGGCTGAGTACATTCTCTTTGCTGCGTTGCTGTTGGTCGTTTGCATTATATTTGCCATCATGGCATATTACTACACCTATGTCAATCCAGCGGAAATTGAAGCCCAGTTTGATGATGATGATAACAAAAAAAAGAAGTTTGGATCTGATCCATATGAAAACTCTGGATTTTCACAGACACAGATGTAAATGCTAAGAACAAATGTTGAGAACAGTAGAATTCACATCAGGACTACTCTAATATAAGCAGAGCACTATTGCAGTATGACTGATGAGGAAGAACCTAATTTGTCAACACCTATGGTGAAGCAACATACCAAGCTAATTCTTCTCAACTGTAGTGAATGACAAACTCTGGAAGCATTTAAAAGACATATTTGCTTTTAAAAAGAAAGCACAAATTTAATTTTTATAACACAAACTCAACTTAGTTGAGGACTAACCCCTCTCTACCATGAAGAGAACTAACCATTATTTTTGTTTATTCCTTTTTTTATTGTGAAAAAGCAATTTTTAAAATATGGCATACTATTTGCACGTCAGCACATTGCATTTAACAACATAAGGAAATGTATCTAAAATCCATGCTAAAAATGAATCAATCAACTAATATTTCAGGATATGGGGGTCTAATTACCAGTTAGTATTATTTCACTGTCCATTTTCACTAACCCCTACCTCTATTTAAGTGTGCATGTAATTCAAAAAACCACTCAGGTGAATGCCAGTTATGATAGTAAGCATATAAATGATAGATTAAATAAAGTTCTGTTCCTAAAAATAAATGTTTAGAATTTTTGTTTTGGAGAAAATAAACAGTTTTACTTGTTGGATCTTGGATACTTGACATACTATATTTCAATAGTTGGATATTATAAATTTATTTCTTCGGGGGTCACAAACATAGGTTTCCATATTTTCCCAATTTCTTTTCTCAGTTTGTGTACTTTGTAAGTCATTCAATTTAAAATGTCAATAAAATCAGTTTTTTGAAATAAAAAATTTCAATTATTATACACCTAATAAATAGGGTGGATATCCACTCTACCAACCTAAACAGGAACTCTTACATTCCTTAGATCGTCTTCATGGCCAAAAATTTTATTTCCTGATGACCAGTCTTCTGTGTTCTCTGAGCTCAGTAATTGAGAAGTAAATGAGGGATGGGAATGTTCATGGTAGAGTCTCTTTTAGATATTGTTGGGCTTTTTCCTCCCTCTCTTTTTCCTCACTCAGAGTAGAATGAATATCTGGTATTCCCTCACAGAATGAGGATAGGTTAATTTTTTGAGGTCCTGAGATTGTTCAAGGAGTGAGGATAGGATTGTTTTTAATTCTTAATACTCGCCCTCAATTAAAATGCAGAAGTCTGAACATCATAAGAAAGTCAGGCTAAAAGGATGAGGCTTCTATTGAAGAAATGGGTTACTGTTGCAGATAAAATAAAACATTGTCTAATAGCATAGTAAGACCGAGCTTCAAAAATTAACTCTGTTTCTTCTCATGTAAGCTTGTGCAAGTCACTGAATTTCATTGGTCTTCCACTTCTTCCTCTATAAAATCAATCTTGTAATATTGTAAAAGACTTGAGAAAACTGTTCACTCTGATGATCAAACATGGTTTCAGAAAACTGATGAAGAGTGCTGTCCATCTAATGATTGAAAGATAATGTTCAAATATACAGAATGGATATGAATTGGTTGTGGTAAGATAGAAAGTGGTTTTGCTTGACTATGCTCAATAATATAAGTGCTATTTCTTTATTATTATATATTTTATTTTTATTTATTTTAATTTTATAATATAATATATATTATAAAATTAATTTAATTTTATTATTATCATTATTATATATTTTAGCACTATGTAAATGCTAATTATTTGTCCTAAATTTCTAGGTTTCTTCCTTTCTATCTATTCTCTTTATGTGGGATTGGAGAGGAGATCTAAAGGAGAAAAATGCTCAATAATAGAGAAAATTATTTTTAAAAATAATTAGAGGTGAAATAGATATTTCTTAAGTTCGCTTTCACGTCTAAATATTATGGACAATCTTATAAATGATAAACCTCTTAGGTGTGTTGGTTGAGAGAACATTTATTCTATTTTTTCACAGAATTATGGTGTTATTAAATATTGGATTGTTTATGTACAGGAAGAAGAAAGCAAGCTGAAAAACAAAATATATAGAACCTGCACATTTATAAATAAGTCCATAGTGAAATATGATCATTTACACTGCAAGCATTCTATAAAAAAAAAAAAAGCAGTTGATATGATAATATTGGTTCTCATAGTAGTCTGTATTGTAAATCCAGCCACTGTAGTCTGGGGTGAGAGGGAGGAGATAAAAAAATTAGTAACTGATAGTTTCAGCTTAAAAAAAAAAAAGAAAAATCTTGAAGGCATTTATTGATATTTCCCTTTGTTTAATGGCATCTTACTCTTCCTATTTAATTGAGTTTGATGTCAATTTTCACAATCTACGAAAGCAGAGACTTTAATATGGGACCAATTTATAGTAAGTAACTTAAAATAATATTTCATCCTTGTAATTTTTAAAGAAATCTAGATATGACACCTGATCATTTTTTTCTTGACCACTTCATTCACTCTGCCCCTCGATACCATCCTATTGCATTTTTGGAAAGAGTAGTGTGTATTTGTTGATTCTATTTTCCCATTCCAACTCCCTACAATTTAGTTTCTGTCTCCATTACTTTCCTGAGACCATCTGCTACAAAAATAATCAGTGACCTAATTGCTAAATGCAAATTGTCCATTTTCTTGACTATTCTGCAATATTTGGTGCTGACTACTTCTTTTTCTTTAATGTCTTCCATGACACTTCTCTCCTCATTTCCCTTCCCTGCCATCCAACCCATCTTTCTGAAAGTCTGTGTTAATCTCCTTTGCTCTTCATTTTCTTTCTTGCTCCTTAAGTCTGCTCTTGGACTTGTTCATTTCTTTGGTAATTGGTCATTTTATCTACAACTTTGACTACAGTGACCACTTCTGAAAATAGACAGGTCTCAGAATTTCTGTGTTCTTTTTGAGTAGGTAAAAAACCCAGAGATCATGTAGTTTAACCCTTAACTGTGGAATAATATTTATGGAGGACATAATGGGTAGTCATTCAACTCTGGAATCCAACTAGGTATCACAGTGGTTAGAGTGCTAGACATGGAATCTTTTTGAGTTGAAATCTGACCTTAAAGATGTACTAGCTGTGTGACTCTGGACAAGTCACTTAACCCTGCTTGCTTCAGTTTCTTCATCTGTAAAATGAGCCAGAAAAGGGAAACTCAAATCACACCAGTATCTTTGCCAAACAAATCTCAACTGGGGGTTTTGAATAGCCCCAATTGTTGGGGAAGTTTTCTTTATATTGAACTGAAATATTTGTAACTTCCAATCAATTTTAGTTATGTCTTCTAGGGCCAACCAAAATCTCTTTCCCACATACTAAATAACCACTTTCTTTCTCCTCACTATGGTCCTATTAATGTGGCTTAAGATCCCATTAATTTTCAGGGTTAGAAAAGAGCTCAGTAGTCATTTATTTCAATCCACACCTTGAAAAACATCCTTTTTACAAATGTACCAGGGAAATAGTTATCTGATCTTTGCTTAAAAACTTCAATAAGTTACTTCCAAGACAACCCTTTCCACTACTGGCTACTCTAGTTCTTGTTTGGCTCTTTGCAACTTCTACTCATTACTTCTAGTTCAACTGCCTAGAAAGTAAAACTCGCATGTCACAGACTACATACATCCTGACATTCATTTTTGTGTGATTGGCCAGCTGTTTTTTTTTTTCCTTTTTTCACTTAACACATTTAATTTCCTCCACTAAAGTCCTCTGATAACTCATCTTGTAGAAGACGGTCAAATCCATGCATAAAATTTCCCAGTGCTGCCAAACCAAATTAAAATGTACCTAGGAGATATTTACCAAAACAAAATATAATACAAGATGGATACTATTAAAGTTTTATTTTCTAAGTCAGTATGTGGCCCATATGGATCCTTATATATGATTTAGTAGCCCCTATTTTTACTTGAGTTTGATACTGCTGGTGTCATAGAAGGAATATTGACTCCAGGTTTCAGTCCTGGTTCTCCCATTTACCTCTTGTGTGACTTCATCGATCAGCAATAAACTTCGTAGACTATCCAAACAACTTATAGGTTTCTGAATGAGCAAATAAAAAAGGAAAAACATTAATCCTAATTCAATAATTAGTCTTTATTATGAGAGAAGTAATAATTTCTCTCAGAACCTTAAATGAAACAGAGCAGAGGTATTAAACAGTAAGTGCTAGAGGAAAAAATATTTGGAAAAGAAATGAGTGATCAATCCACAGTGATTTATGGTGTGTCTTCAGCACAGAAAACTCCTGAGCAGAGCCCAAACCAGAATAAAATGTAATTGGGAAGTATTTTTAAAAAATAAAAATACAATAAAACATAGATAATGGCATTTTAAAGTTAAGTCAATCTGTAGCATAACCTTATTTACAGATTAGTGATACTCATTCCCATTTGAATTTGACACCACTAAATGAGAGGACTTCTGAGCAATCTTCATATAAAGACCAGAACTGCATAGAAATTTTGACATATAAATGAGAGCCAAGAGAAACACAAAAAGATAAGCAATCATAAGGGAACAAACAAGAACAAATTACTTACATGTGTTATATGTGTAATGTAAAGAAAAAATTCTTTTTTTTAATGTGAGTCTAATTAGTTTGAGAATGTTTTTCTCATATTTTGGTAAAGGAAAAATGGAACAGGAAGGGAAGAGGAATACATAAGGAGAGTAAAGATATGAAAAATTATCTCCAAAATCTACTTTTATGAGTAGAAGTCTTTACAAACAAGGAGGAGGAGATGGAGAGGATAGTTGATACCTAAACTTCCTGCTCATCTGAACTAGTCAAAAGAGAAAAAAATACACATACATAATTGGACATAGAAATACATTTCATTTAATGAGATAGGAGGGAAAGAGTTAAAGGGGAGGAGTGGAATAAGAGGTAAAAATTAGTCCTAAGCAAAACAAATTCTGAGAATGTACTAAAATATTTATAGCTGCTCCTTTTGCCATGGAATTGGAAACTGAGATGAACAGCAACTGAGGAATAGCTAAACAAGTTATGGTAAATGAATGTGATGGAATAATATTGTGCTATAAAAAATCATAAAGAGGATTGTTTTAGAGAAACCTGGGAAGACTTATAAGAGCTATTACAGAATGAAGTAGATATAGTGAAATAAATATTTACAAAAATATAAATTGTTCAGATTAACAGAAGAGGAAAAAGAATCTTAAATAATTATAGTTTAGAAAAAAAGAAATTAAAAAACCCATCAATGATCTCACCAAGAAAAAAGTCCCAGGACTAGATGAATTCACAAGTGAATTCTACCAGACATTTAAAGAATAATTTCAATACTAGATAAACTATTTGGAAAATAGACTAAGAAGGAGACCTACCAAATTCCTTTTACAACATAAATATAGTACCAATAGCTAAATGAGGAAGAACTGAAAGAGAAAAAAAAAACTAGAGATCAATTTCCTAAAATATTGATGTAAAAATTTAAATAAAATACTGACAAGACATATAGTCATATAGTGTAAGAATTATACACTATGAGCAGGTAGGATTTGTAGCAAGACTACAGGGCTGGTACAATATTAGGAAACTGTTAGCATAATTGTATTAATATCCAAACCCAACAAAAATCATGTGATTATCTCAACAGATGCAGAAAAACTTTTTTTTTTTTTTTTTACAAAATATGATACTCATTCCTATTAAAAACACTACAAAGTATAGAACTAAACAGAGCCTTCCTTAAAATGAAAAGCAAACAATAACAAAAAAGTGAAAATACTATGTTGTGATCCTCACTCAGTTCCCACAGTCCTCTCTCTGAGTGTAGCTGGCTCTCTCCATCATAAGACCATTGGAAATGACCTAAATCACTTCATTGTTGAAAAGAGCATGTCCATCAGAATTGATCATTGTATAATCTTGTTGCTGTGTACAATATTCTCTTGGTTCTACTCACTTCACTTAGTATCAGTTCATGTCTCTCCAGACCTCTTGCTGATTGTTTCTTAGAACAAGATTCTATAACATTCATATACCACAATTTATATAGCCATTCTCCAATTGATGGGCATCCATTCAGTTTCCAGTTTCTAGCCACTACAAAGAGAGCTGCTACAAACATTTTTGCACATGTGGGTCCCTTTCCCTCTTTTAAGATCTCTTTGGGATATAAGCCCAGTAGGACCACTTCTGGATCAAAGGGTATGCAGAGTTTGATAGCTTTATGAGCATAGTTCCAAATTGCTCTCCAGAATGGTTGGATCAATTTACAACTCCACCAACAATGTATTAGTGTCGCAGTTTTCCTACATCTCCTCTAATATTCATTATTATCTTTTCCTGTCATTTTAGCTAATCTGACAAGTATGTAATAGTACCTTAGAGTTGTCTAAATTTGCAAGAAATTTCATTTTAAAGAAATGTAGAAAACATAAAACTTTAGAATCTACTTGCCAAGACAAACCCAGGCACTATATGAACATAATTATGAAACACTATTCACACAAATAAAGTCACGTCTAAACAATTGAAAAAATATTAATTGCTCATGGATAGACGAAGCCAATAGTTTAAAAAATCACAATCATATGTAAATTAATTTACTTGTTCAATGCTGTACCAATAAAACTCCAAAAAATATTTTTATGGAGCTAGAAAAAAATAATAAGAAAATTCATGTGGAAGAACAAAAAATCAGGAATATGAAGAGAATAAAAAAATGTGGAGGAAGATGATCTCAAACTGTACTACAAAGTAATAATCATGAAAACAATCTGCAACTGGTAAAGAAATAAAGTGAAGGATCAGTGCAATAGAATAAAGACACAGGAGATAGTAATAAATGAACATGGTAATCTGGTGTTTGATAAATCCAAAGACAACTGTTTGGGACAAAAACTCATGACTTTGACTCAAAAACTGCTGGAAAAATTGGAAAGCAATTTAATAATTTATACAATATTCCAAGATAAGCTCAAGATAGGTACATGATTTAGACATTAAGGGTGATACCATGAGCAAATTAGGGATGCATGAAATAGTATATTTGTCAGATCCACAGATAAGGGAAGAATTTATGCCCAAATAAGAGATAGAGCATATAGGATGAAAAAGTCAACAATTCTAATCGAATAAAATTAAAAAAGGTTTTGCAAAAACAAAACCAATGTAGCCAAGATTAGAAGTACTGGTTAAAAAACTGGTGGTGGGAGGGGACATTTTTATAGCAAGATTTTCTGATAAAGGCCTCATATCTCAAGTATATAGAGAACTCGATCAAATTTATAGGAAAATAATTCATTTCCCAACTAGTAAATATTCTAAGCCATGAACAAATAATTTACAAGTGAAGAAATCAATGCTATCTATAGACATGAAAAAAGTTCTAAATTGATTAAAGATTAAATTAAAACAACTCTAAGGTATCACCTTATACCAATCAGATTGGCTAATATGACAGAAAATAAAAATGATAATTGTTGCAGGGTATATGAGAAAGTTGTGATATTAATTCATTGTTGGAGCTTTGAATTGTGAACTGAAGAGCAATTTGGAAATATATTCAAAAAACTTTAAAACTGTATACCTTTTGACCCAGAAATATCACTACTACATATATATTCCAGGGACTTTTTAAAAAATAAGAGAAAAACATATGCATAGATAATTTTTCAACATTGACCCTTGCAAAACCTTCTGCTCCAACTTTTCCCTCTTTCCCCTACAACCTCCCCTAGATGGCAGATAGTCCAATACATGTTAAATGTGTTGAAGTATATGTTAAATCATATATATATATATATATATATATATATATATATATATATATATACACATATTTATACTGTTCTTGCTGCACAAGAAAAATTGGAAAAACCTGAGAAGGAAAACAAAAATGCAAGCAAATAATAACAGAAAAAGTGGAAATGCTATGTTGTAGTCCACACTCATTTCTCATAGTTCTCTCTCTGGGTATAGCTGACTCTTCATTACTGAACAATTAGAACTGGTTTGAATCATCCCATTGTTAAAGAGAGCCACATCCATCAGAATTTTGTTGTTGCCATGTATAATGATCTCCTGGTTCTGCTGAAAGTATTTCTATTAAAAATATTTATAGCAGCTCTTTTTGTGGTGGCAAAGAATAAGAAATTAAAAGGATACCCATCAATTGGGGGATGATTAAACAAGTTGTAATATGTGATTGTGATGAAATAAAATGATGAGCAGGATGCTTTCAAAAATACCTGGAAAGTTTTACATAAATTGATTCAAAATAAAATGAGCAGCTCCAGGAGATCATTGTACATGTAATCAACAATATTGAACGATGATCAAGTGTAAATGATTTAGCTATTTTCAGCAATACAGTAATCCAAGACAGTTCTGAAAGACTAATGATGAAAAATACTATCTACCTCCAGAGAAATAACAAATGGAGAATGAATGTAAATAAAGCATATTTTTACAAAACAACTTTCTTGATTGTTCTTGGTTTGTTTACATATTTGTTTGTTTTTTGGTTTGTCTTTTCTTTTACAACATAACTAATATGGAAATACGTTTTACATAATTGCTTATGTATAATATATCAAATTGCTTGTCTTCTCAATGAAGAGGGGAGGAGAAAATTTAGAATTCAAAATTTAAAAACCACAAAAGTTAAAAATTGTTTTTACATGTAATTGGGGGAAATTTTTTTTTAAAAGAAAGAAGTAGAGAGAACCAGGAGAAAGGTTTATAACCAGTATTAACATACTTTAAAAAAAATTATCATGGAATTTGTTTTACTTGATTATACATATTTATAATGGGAGTTATGTTTTTCTTTCTTTCCCAATTTGGGAGTGGGAAGGTAATGGGGGAGAAAAGATAGATTTTAAAATTTTTAAATGTTATCAAAATAATGTTTTATAATCATAAAGATGTTGGTAGATATTCTCTAAGAAGTCCTTTTGGATCTAAAGAATAGAATTTAGTGATTGATGCTAATTCAATAAATTAAAAGTTCAAATTCTTTTATTTTTAGAGTTGTATTTTTCCAACATCAAGAAATGAAATAGGATTAGGTAGGATTTGTCTTGATAACTGTCAATCACAATCTTTCTAGGAAATATTTTTTCACCCTAAGAAATTTTGTGCAATTATATCCAACACAATAAATAAAAGACTGGTCTCATCTAGACAATGAGCTTTCAAGTCCTACATCAGACAGATAGTGACTCTATGACTCTGGGCAAATTCAATTACTGAATTCAGCATGTCCTAGGCAACAAATACTATGAAATTATAATTTGCAAGGCAGCTGCTGATCTGCATTGGGAGAAAGAGTTTCCTCATGGGAAGGAAAATTTCCCCATCATCTAACACATTGTCTGGCACTTCCTAAACACTTCTTGAATGAATGAATGATTAAAATGTTTCTATAGCATTCATTTACTCAAAGTAAGGGAATATGTTCTGGTTTACAGGCCAAAAGAGTATAACTCAACACAAGGGCAGGTAGAATCATCAATCATCTTGACAGTCTCAGTAATTTTAAATGGTCCAATAACATAGATATAATCAGGTCATTTTTGGTTGTCAAGCTGTCCAAAACGACTCAACTGGAAATTACATGAAAGCTATGAAATGGAAAAAAACACTGTTCTTGGAGAAAAAAAAGCCTGAGTATAAAGTCTTCATCTGATAGACAGTAGCCTTATGACAATGAATTAGTGACCTACCTTGTCCCAGCCTGTTTCATTGTCTGAAAATATGGGCATAGTAGGGCACTTATCTCCTAGGGTTGTTTTGAGGTTCCAAATGAAATATGGGATGTAAAATTGCTGTACAAATTATGAAGTTCTATGTCATAGATCCTGAGAAGTTACCTTGTCTAATTCTCTCCTTTTATAGTTGAGCAAACAGAGATCCAGAGAAATTAAAGGATTAGCCCCCAAATTGTACTGTGGTAAATATATAAGAGAAGATTTAAATCCAAATACTCTACCCCACCATGCAAATTTCCTTTGTTATGACTGTTATACAAGATAACTACGTGAATTCAGTCAGAAACTGAAAACTGGTATTACATAATATTAAAAGAAATGGAAAAGGGGGGATTGTAATGCCCATCTAGCTGCCTATAACCATCCTGGTTCAGTACATAGTGTTTGATTTGGGGACAGGAAGATCTGAGTTCAAATCCTGCCTCACTAACTATGTGACCTTAGATAAGTCACTTAACCTGCTTCCGTTTCTTCAACTGATAAAATAGGTATAAAAATAGCACCTACCTCCCTGGATTGTTGTGAGAATCAAATGACATGAAATTTGTAAAGTGCTTAACACAGTGACTGGCACATGATAGGTGCTTTTTAAATGCTTGTTTCCTCCTTTCCAACACACACTAGATTGCCTCTTCAACTTGTGAGTTGGGATGTGCTTAGAGAAACCAACTAATTTTCAGATTAACCTAAAGAAAAATAAAATTAGGAAAATAAATCAGTGAGGGAGCAGTCAATTTGCATCTTAAAATAAAGTTAGTTACTTTTGAATTATCCTCATCACTACTTTTTCAAGAGAAGGACAAGTAGCATTTAAAGAGTATTCTAGTTGGCAGCTAGTTGGTGCAGTGGATAGAGCACCAGCCCTCAAGCCAGGAGGACCTGAGTTCAAATCTGATCTCAGACACGTAACCCTTATTAGTTGTGTGACCCTGGACAAGTCACTTAATCCCAATTGCCTCAACAAAATAATAATAAATTTTAAAAAAAATAAAGAGTATTCCAGTCTCCCCCTGCAAATCCAGTGGCAAACAGAAGTGTTGCTTCCAAGTCCTTCTAGGACTTTCAGTAGTAAAGGAACTTTGGATGGCGTTTGACATTCATAGCTTACACTGAGGACTGATCCTTTAGGGTTTGGAGGAGAGAATTACAATTTTGTTTGCAACTCTGTCATATCAGTGTTTGAAAGAATCTAGCCATTCTATTATTTTCCATCATTTTAAGCCTAATTTTTTTAAAAAAGGGACCTCTTCTCCTTTCCTTGTCCTTTTGTCCAATTGTCTCTAAGACAAGATTCCCAAGGGGCTTCCTCCCAGAATAGATCCTACCAATATCAAGTGCTTTCTACATTCTCTAGGCTTTAAAAAGACCTAAAAATGTTCCTGTTGCAAAATCACTTCTTTTCATTATTTCAGGGGCATAAAATGAGTTTTAAACTTGTTCTTTACACTCTTAAGGACTAAAGAGCTATAAAGGATTTCTATTTTATTTTCTTAATGACAAGTTCCATTGTGAATAGAGTATTCTTTGTCAACAACCCAACGCATATTAAAGTGAGGGAGATGGATCAAAGACACAAGCAAGAAGAGAGCTACACTGTGTGATGTCTTTGCCAGGTATAAGTAATAGCAGCCCACATCCCCACATTCCTACTCCCATTCCCTTCCACGGGAATAGTTGCTTTTAATCTCAGAACAGAAATGTGTGTTCAAACATCTTCCTATCCAGCCCGAATCTCAAAATCTCAAAGTCCCTCTGGCTTTTATTTTTCTGTAACAGCTGGCTCGTTCTAATGAGGACCCCTGGTTCAATGAAGTCCTTAGAGATTTGAATGGATCACGTAGCTATCTATGTGGACATGAAGTGATTCTTTTGTGTTTGTTATTCTTGAGTCTCTACCTGCTCGGCGGAAGACCAATTTTTTTTCTTTTCTTTTGGAATTCATCTTTTGAAGGTGTCTTTGGGATTTTAAGATCCTTTCAGTTCTGTGGGAAACAAAGGATAATTTCCCTAGTATAATACTGGAACTTTGGGCTTGTTACTGTCTCCATTGTTAGTGTTACACAAAGATATACACACACACACACACATATATTTATATATACATGTATATATATATATATATATATATATATATATATATATATATATGTAACAGTTTCCATTCCAAAAGTGACTTTTGGAAACTTAAGCACATCCCATCCTTGTCAAGAAAAAAAAAAGGAAAAAAAAATCAACAGCACTAAGTCGGTGTTCATATTATTCTAAGTTTGACAGACTTTCATACATTTATTGTTATGGACAAACCCCACTGTTTTGGGAATCAGAAAATTTGGATCCTAGTTCTGATTCTGCCATTAAGTACTTACATGGCCTCAACTTTCTTATCTGTCAGATGAGACCATTACTGTAGGTAACACCTGAATGATCTTGAGCAAGTCATTTGAGATATAATAGCAAGAATTAGTCATTGGGGAAGGAAAGGGCAAACTATTCCTTTGTCTTTGTCATGAAGACCCATGGACAGTGAAATCATAGGGTCGCAAAAAGTTGGACACAACTAAATAACTAATAATACCAAAAAAAGGATAAAACAGTGAGAAGAATAATAGGTTTGGATAAGTCCATGGATCTGAGTTCTATTCTATAATTCTGTGAGTTATTTCTTTATCTGATCTTGAGTTTTGTCCTTTATAAAATGCAGCTGAGTTAATGATTTCTAAGGTCCTTCCAAATCTACATGTAGGAATCTATTGATTATTTATTTTTAGTTTCCCTTTGTAAAATGAGTAGGTTAAATTGAATGATCTTCAAAGTGGCATCCAGTTCTAAATCTATGATTGTGATTCCTTTCAGCTCTGATTACAAGAGTCTAATGTACTAAATATGTCCCTCTCATCTCTAAAGTCTCTTCCATGTCTTATATCTATGATCCTATGCATCAAATAGAAACTCAAGCAATGTCTTTGTGCAAGGATTATGATTTCCATCTGCCCCCTGCTGTTCAGCTGACATCTTATTTGTCTTACTATGGCTATTGCGTTTGAATGCCTAGGTGATTTCTCAGGATGTATCTATCAGCTTACTCCAGCAAATCAATAATTATTTATTATACTCCTCTTTTCTGCCAGGCATTCTGTAGGTTCCAGGGGTACAAAGACAATAATCAAACAGTAACAGCCCTCCTTTATACAATTTTTGAACTGGAAGGGAATATAGAATCCTCTCATTTTACAGAAGAGGAAACTGAGACCCACTAGGTTAAGGAACTTAAAGGCTTGACATTCTTAAAAATGTCATTATATTTGAATTTTATAAGTGGCATGCAATTTATTATACATGGATTGTACGTCCTATGTTAGACATTACAAGGGATAAACAAGTAGAAACCACGCTCTCTCCCCCCCCCTTTTTTTTTGGCCAGGAAATTGGGGTTAAGTGACTTATATAGGGTCACACAGCTTGTTAAATATCTGAGATGGAATTCAGGGCTGGTGTTCTATCTACTTCACTATCTAGCTACCCCTTATTGTCCCTTTCTTTAAAAAAAAACTATAATATAACTGGGGAGACAAGATAAACATGGGAGGAAAAACCAATCTAGTATAGCAAGTAATTGGGAATTTTCTTTCTCTCTCTTTTTTTGAATCAAATCTTTATTAACTATTTGCCTTCCATGGGATAAAAAACATACTACATGCTTTCAGGTTCAATTTTATGTTTATGTAGGTCTCTCCTAGCTTCTTTTCTACCTGCTTCTTTTTTATTGAACCTTTTTATTTTCAAAACATATGCAAGGGTAATTTTTCATCATTGACTCTTGCAAAATCTTGTGTTCCAATTTTCTCCTTTCCCCCACCCCCTCCTCTAGATGGCAAGTAATCCAATATATGTTAAACATGGTAAAATATATATACAAATCCAACATAGGTATACATATATACATATAATTATCTTGTTGAACAAGAAAATTCAGATTAAAAAAGGAAAAAATGACAAAAAATAAAGTTCACTGCTTCTTTTTTAAAAAATATTTATTTTAATCTGAAATTAAGAAATTAAGCAAAATTTTTTTTACAAGATGATTATACACAGACTTTTAATTGTCTGATTTATCTTGATCTGGGGAAGAGAAATTTTGATAACTCTTTGAATAATCTTGGATCTAATAAAGAAGGTTGGTGGGGGGCAGGATTAGCATGTGAGCCTTAAATGGAATGATGGGAAGAAGACATAGAATCTTTGCAAAATTATTCTTCTTGACATGTCATGTAATCTTTTTAGTTATCTTTTTAGATTCTATCTTCAAATCATATATTAATGAGGACTTGTTAATCCAGTGAGACAAGGAGAAAGTATCCATGGATCAAAGATGATTGAATTTCTTTAACAGGATTGTGACAATGTCACTGCAACTAAGACTGCTGTAATGTTTTCCTTTCATACTATAGATGAGGTATCTAGTTGGTACAATGGCTAGAATATTGGATGCATAATCAGATAGAACTGAATTCAAAACCTGCCTCATACATTTGTTAAAATGTAACCTGGGGCAAGCTGTTTTAGCCACGGCTTTCCCATATGTAAAATGGAAATAATAATAGCATGGCTATTGTGAGATGTCAAATGAAGTAGTGAAACTTTACATAAATGCTAACTATAATTATATAAGTATTTGTTCTGCATATGTGATTTCATTGATATAGGAAATTCCCAGTGCTAGTTATTAATATAAAATATTTTGTTCCGGATACATGATTTCATTGGTATAGAAAATTTCCAGGTGAGGGAAGTTCTTCAACAATCATGCAAGTGAAACATTTGATAGTCTTAAAGAGGTTCCCGAGGCAATGAAAAATTAAATGAGTTGTTCAGGGTCACATAGGCAGTACAGGATTCTTCTTGACCCAATCTACTAACCATCCTGCTTATGTTTCTTAGAGATAAGGACTCAATCTGTGATTTGGCTCCTACCAACTGAAGTTCAGCTTCTTCTCTTAAAGCATTAACCTAAACCCAGAATACTATGAGATCAGACTTGCCTAGGGTCACACAGACAGTAAATAGTCAGAGGCAGGTCTTGAATCATCTACCTGTTTCTGAGACTATTTCTCTATTCATTATATCATGTTGTATTTCAGAGATTTGTTATTTAATATTATTATAACTGCAAATGCTTCCTTTCCTTTTATGAATAAATTGACTTTGCTTGCTAAGGAATATAGTATGGGAAAACTCAAATCTTAAGAAAAGACCCTATTGTCATTTCACCAAAGGATGTGCCTCAAGGTCATTTCCCTTAGCCATGGTCAAAGCATGTGGAGGTAATAAAACTCCTTAGGACACGAACTATATTTTCCTGCTTACCCATACAGTTTCTTTAGAGTTTGGACTGTTTATTTTCCTGCTTACTTATGCAATTTTTGTTCTCCATTATTTTGCTTTCTAGTCCTAACATGCTGAAATCTTTCCCTGTTTCCAAAAATTACTACTGTATTTCATAGATAATGCTCATCTCAGACTAACATAGTCATTTTCTTAAGGTTCCCTAGTTTCCAAAAATCACAAAAACTTTCTTTCTCCCCATTTTTCTCTTATTATGCCCCTCCCATTACTGTGTTGCCTTCTTTGAACAATATTTTTAAATGAGATAATAATTTACATTATTATTTCCTTAATACATAAATGTACAGTCTAGGAAAAATCCCATATTATTCATACCTGGATCTGATATCTCAAATATACTTGCTTTTCTGTCTAGCTATATATCATCCTCAGATCTCTAGGAACTAGAAAATTGAAATAAAGCTGACATGCATCAGAGATGCAACTTTTTTCTATAAAAAAGGGAAAGATAATTAGCCCTTTTTGGCATTACAAACCCAAGGCCCATCTCCCACTCTCACAGTGAGTTTATTTAAGACCACAGGCCCTTGTGTCTATTCAGAGAGCTGGTAGAGATTCAACTCAAAATGAGGGGGTCATAGAACCCTATTTCCATTCTTCATTGAGACCTACTCTGACACTGAAAGAATATCCTTTAATGTACATGAATTTTTTCTTTTCTTTTTAGTATGATAAGTAGTTCTTTACAAAACTCATTTAGGGAGTGATGCTGAAAATAACATGAACAAGAGAATTTGATCAATTTTCTTTTCAATTAGTCCTATGGATTTCAAAATAACATTAGATGGGGCAGCTAGGTGGTTCAGTGGATAGAGCACCAGCCCTGAAGTCAGGAGGGACCTGAATTAAAATTTGGTCTCAGAGACTTAACACTTCCTAACTGTGTGACCCTGGCCAAGTCACTTAACCCCAATTACCTCAGCAAAGAAAAACAAAAACAAAAACAAAAAACAAATAATAATGATATTAGATGTTCATAGCATGAAATATTCATATTCTAAAGATAAAGAAAATGGACAAATTAACTTTTTCAGTGTTAGGGAATATAGAAATAGAAATTATTAGTGAACACTGAAAATGTAAAATCTATTTTGATATACCAAAGCAACTACTCAGAGTCTTCCCAGGAGGATTTGGAAAGTAAAATCAAGAATAAATAATTGATGAATAAATGGAATTCTTTAAACAGTTTTGAGTTGGATCATCAACTTCAATAGGACAAGAGTGATGAAAACTACAATAAGTTATTGTATTAACTGACATTTACTTTTGACTGAATTTTTTATTTCTTTTCATGTGGTTCATGATAATTCACCACCATCACAGAGGAAATCCAGAAGAGATTCTTCATAGATAATAAGCTCCTGCAGATAGCCTTGTTTATAGTTTACATTATGCTGATTACATTAAACAGAATATAATAAAAAATTACAAATCAATAAATAAATATTCTTTAAGTGCCTACTATGCCTACTATGCCTACTAAGCACAGTGCTAAGCTACGAATTTAAGAATATATGTTGTTAAGACTATGATGGGTAAGTTGTACAAACTATAAAAATTTCTGTCTGTTTCTGTGTTCGTGTGCTGTTTCTGTATCTTGATAGCTAACTTTCTATTTATAAATAACTATATATCTATATCTATATTGGTGTTGCATCATAGTTACATATATAGTTAGTTATAAAGATATATATATGTGAGAGCCAGGGATAAATGATAATTATTCTACATGTTCCATTGGTAGTCTCATGATATCAAGACAATTCAAAGAAGACTCTTTTCCCTTTCCTCTCCCCCCCCAAAAAATAATATTGGGTGGATTTCTCTGCCATAAACTTATGGGAAGTTATGGATAACACACAAAATGGAAAGGCAGGGATGAATTGTGGCCTATATTGTCAAAACAAAGAAATAAATCAGTGAAAACTCATTGGAGTTTTAGGATATTAATATAATTGTAAATCATTATAATGCATGTAAATTCTTATAAATTATAATTCATATTAATTCTTTTCAATAAAGAATACTTATATACATAAGTAAATGTGATTTGATTTTTTAAATTTTAACATTTTATTTTTCCAAATACATGCAAAGATAGTTTTTCATTCACCTTTGCACATTCCAAATTTTTCTCTCTTCCCCAAGACAGCAAACAATTCAATATAGATTAAGCATGTGCAATTCTTCTAAACATATTTCTATATTCATTATGTTGCACAAAAATGATCAGATCAAAAGGAAAAAAAACTCATGAGAAATAAAAAAATAAGCAAACAACAACCAAAGATGAAAATACTATGCTTTGATCCACATTCAATCTCTATAGTTCTCTCTCTGAATGCACATGGCTCTTTCCATCACAAATTTATTGGAATTGCCTTGAATCACCTCATTGTTGAAAAGAGCCAAGTCTGTCACAGTTGATCGTGTGATTTGATTTTTTATGAGAGGCAGTATACCATAGTGCAAAAATTCTTAAACTGTGGGTCATAATCTCATTTGGGATCATCTAACTGAATGTGACGAGGTCACAAAAAATTTGGCAACAGTAAAAGGTATCAAATATTCTGCCAAGATTAATTCTTTATATAAAAATAAACAAAAACATCCATCTCATTAGTATGCAAATTTACTATCATCTTTAATAAATAGTAAAATTATATATATGTGTATATGTACATATATATGTATATATACCAAAGAATTGTTTTAAAATAAACTTCTTTGTGATTTATCATCAGTAAATATTTGGTTTGTATGTCTGTTTTTACCTATATACCTGGGGTCACATAAAATTTTTTCAAGCAAAAAGGGGTTGTAAATGAAAAAAAAAATAAAAACAATGGCAGGAAGAAGTGACTTTGAGTCCCACCTCAAACACACATTGGCTGTGTAACTCTGGGCAAATCACTTAACTATCTTTTCTCTAGGCAACTCTAAGATGATAAGCTTCAGAGAAGCTGCACTGATAAAGTTCCATGACCTAGAAGTTCCCTCTATCAATGAAAACATAGTTTCTATCACTTAATTTTTATATTTCATAAAACTTCTCATAGAAACTCACAATAGAAAAAAAGTTCTTTTATAAACCACACAAGCTGATTTTTACTTTGAAAAAATCTGGTCCCCCGTCCATCGATGGACCTTTACCCAGCCTTTAACCTTTAAAAAACCCTCTACTCCCATTCCTGAGTTTGAACTACCTGCCCCTCTCCTAAAATTCTTTTTGGATGATATCCTTATGGTCTGGTCTCTTCAAAGGTGAGAGACATTTTCCTACTTTCACATATAAGTGTGTCTGGGTGCATAGCAGAAAGAACAGTGGGAGTTAGGAGACTCAGACATGTTGTAGGGAGTATTCTTGTTCAAGTATTGCTTGGACTAGTTGGTCTTTGAGATCCCTTCCAACTCTGAGAGGTTCTGATTCTATGATTTAGCTTCTCTCTCATCTCAGTTCTGTTCCAGCTCTGCCACTAACAAGACTAGTCATTGTTGTGTATAAGTTTCTGGATCTTTGTTTCCTTCAATTTAAAGTGAGGGATTTAGATCAAATGATTTCTTTCACCTCTGGCTTTCTGGAGTGCTATGATTCTTTATTTGCCTATTTTTGTTATAGGTCATTTTCGTAGACCCAATGTAAAATATTAGGGAAGCTTAAAAATGTTTTTAAAGAAATTAACAACTTAATAAGATACTGAAAAAATATAAAACAAAAGAGCACTGTCTCTTGAGTTAAAGGACCTGATACCTCTGATATTTAATATTTACAAAACCAAAATACTTAACCTTCTTGAGAATCACTTTTCTCATCTATAAAAACAGGGAGTTGGACTAAATGACCTCTGAGATCCCTTTCAGCTTTACATCTATGATCCTATGATATATGAACTGTTGGGATTAAAATTATCCCACCTATAATAAAAGAAACTGAGACAGAACTCTGAGCAAATGGCACTTTATTGAAGGATCCATGGTCCTCTCCATTGAAGTAGATCTCAGATCTTCCTCATGATCTGAGATATGCTTCTTCCTTTCAAAATTCTATTTTTATAAGCTGGATGTCCAGACATTCAAGAACAACTATGCCAAATATTGAATAATTCCACTGATTGACACATGATGCCTAAGCTAGAATTAGCAAAATAATATGTCAGCAGGGTCACAAATTAAGTGAAGCAAGGAATAGTTCCACATAAAATGGACAACTTTTTCCTTATATTATGCAGGAACAAATAGTACAAGCTATCACAGTGACCTAAATGATCATAAGATACTCCTTGTGGACAAGTGATGGGTCTAGAGATATAAAATATTTTGTGAGACTTTCCACATAGTTGTCACCTCTGTCATACTGGGTTTGGTCCCCATGACAAGGAAAAACAAGGGTGGAGGGCCAATAGTTAATTTCCTATAGTTAAGTAAGTGAATTTAGAATCCACAGCTCATAGCTCTGGAATCTTATATACAAAACTTTGATATGATTTCTTTACATTGATTAATACTGATTGGAATAGAGTAGGAGCCAAATGAATTATTTCTCAGAGAACCAAAGAAAATGTAAAAATCCCAAGTAAAAATTTAAAACTCAAGCTATTCATATTTTAATAATAAAAATATAATAACATTTTAGAAAAATCAGTAACAATAACAGTTTATTCTCTTATCCCCTTTGAACAGTATTATATGTTATATGTTTTGGGCAGCACAGTGGGTAGAACTTTCGGCCTGAAGGCAGGAAGATTTGAGTTCAAATTTAGCCTCAGACACTTAGTAGTTGTGTGATCCTGGACAAATTACTTAACCCTGCTTGCCTCAGTTTCCTCCTCTGTAAAATGAAGTGGATAAGGAGATGTTTTGATAATAATTATTTGTTTAGCATTTTATATATTGGTAGCATTTACATATGATAGATAATATTGGCCATATCTTACAAATGAGGAAACTAAAGCTCAGAAATCTTGTTCTGTAGTTACCCAGCTAGTAAGTAGCAAACCAAATCTGAAAAATATAGGTTAAACATATTGGATTACTTGCTGTCTAGGGAAGGGGGGAGGTAGAGAGGGAGGGAGAAAAATATGAAGCACTAGGTTTTGCAGGATGAAGAAAAATATGAAACACTAGGTTTTGCAAGGAAGAATACTGAAAATTGTCTTTGCATGTATTTTGGAAAAATGAAAAATTATTATTTAAAAAAAGAAAAAAGAAACCAAATCTGAAGGCAGAATTTCTTGGTTTCAAAGTCAGCACTCTACCTAATATAACACTCAGCCTCTAAGAAAACTGTATTTAATTTATATGTTTTCTTATTCTGCTGAATGGTTTCTTTCTAGTTCTCTGGAGTAAGATGAACCTTAGAAAACACAATTTTTAGATATCTCCTGATGATTACCTTGCATGGTGGGGTGAGGGTGATGAAGGGAAGAGAGATGGGAAGTAGTTTTGGAAGCTTAAGTGTTTTCATTTAACAATTTTTTTAGTTACCTTGAATCTTTGAAAATTGCTGAGCCTAAGAAGCATAATTATAGTAAAAACAACAACACTTTGGGAATGAGAGAATCTGAGTTTGAATTTTACCTCTATAACTACTTGTCAACTAAGAGTTCCAATTTCCCTATCTATTAAAGGTGAAAAAGGTGTAGATGATCTCTAAAGTGGTCCAGCAGTGTTCTAGCAAGTGTTTAACAATCAGCTGGGAGAAGAGGAGGCAGTAGATTTACACACTAGCATTATCAGCATTTTCTCCATCTTGCAATTGATAAAAATAAAACAATAAATTAAATCCTGATTTGAAGCATTTGGTGTAAATGCTCACAATGAAAAAATTTAATAGCCTGCTCTCCCAAATCAGCACTTTCTTTCTAAAGGTTCCTGCCACTTCTAAATCTAATTAACCACTTATTATTTTCCTTTTGCTTTTAAGTCATTAGTTGTGTCCAACTTTTTGTGACCCTGTGGATCATATAAGGGATTTTCTTAGCAAAGACACTCCCATTTCCTTTTCCAGTAGTGTTCTCCTAATACATACATAATGCATACATACATCATACATATACATGCACACCCTTTTAAGGTTGCCCAATCCTTATAGAATGTTGAGAAAGATGTCAAGATTTAGCAAAGGTTTGAGTCACTCTACCTACAAAAGGAATCTGTCCAGTTGGCTTTCTTGCAGCTTGGAATGGGAATTTCCAGTGAAGCCAGATATTCAAAAATACACAATGATCTTTCATAATGAATCTTCATAGTTAACGTTCTGGTGTTGAGGTACGAGATGTTGGGTACTGAGGTGTGGTTTGCAGCACAGTCTCTGAAAGAATTCAGGCTCAAACTATCTCCAAATCAAGCAAGGGCATTTATTTGGACATTACTTGGGATCTCCTCCTTAAAGGAGAGGGGCAATCCAGCAGAAGGAGGCAAGGGTTTATGTAGAGAATTGGGCAGAACAGAAAAATTGGATGATGTCAGAGGAGATTTGCACAGTTTGGACAGTCTCAGAAAAGTTCCTGTGATTGGATGAAGATGTGCATGGAAAAAGATAAAAGGTCCTTTTGTTCTGGTGAAGTCCATGAGAGAGATTAAGTAAATGACAGGATTATTAGGACCAGGGTTGAGATTACATCACTAGCTCTGCTGCTTCCCAGCTGTGTGATCTTGGGTAGGAAGTTCCAAAGGAACGAGTAGCATCTCTTCCTTGCTCAGGAACAGGAAATGATATTGAGAGAAAATTCCAGCTTGCGATATCAACTAGACTTCCACCAGGTCATCATTAGGAACCTTCTCAAAGCATTCTGCTGTCCAGAGAGCTTGCTAAATCAACCAGATACCCTGAGAGCCTGAGACCAAAAGAGAGATGGGAGTGCCCTGCAAAGGAACAACAATAATAAATAACAAAAAATAATCATTGATAGAGTGTTTTAGACTTTACAAAATGCTTTATAAATATTATCTCATTTTATCCTCACAACAATCTTCAGAAGGTAGGTAACTATTAATATCCCCATTTTACAGATGAAATAACTGAAGCAGACAAAGATTTGCTGATTTACTTAGGGATTGCACAACTAGTAAGTATTTAAGGCTGGATTTGAATATGGTTCTTCCTGCTTCCAGATAGGACACTCTTCTGTGAAATGCCTAGCTTGTCTAACATGGTGACAACAGCAACATTAGTGGATAGGGAGTGAACATCCAAAGAGAAGTAGCCAAAGATTAAAGGAGAACACTGTTCCTTCACAGAGGCCCTCAAGTCTATTCACCAAGTACTCCCCAAAATTTTCAGAGATGGCAGTCAAACACATTAGAAGGGAACTCATGCAAGGGGGGCATTTATTTTGCCTTTGTGTTCCGAGCTAATAAACATATTCTTTATTTAATATTTTGCAGGAAATGTGGTAATTTATTTTTATTTTTTTATTATAGCTTTTTATTTACAAGGTATATGCATAGGTAATTTTTCAGCATTGACAATTGCAAAACTTTTTGTTCCAACTTTTCCCTTCCTTCCCGTCACCCCTTCCCCAAGATGGCAGGTTGACCAATACATGTTAAATATGTTAAAGTATAAATTAAATACAATATAAGTATACATGTCCTAACAGTTATTTTGCTGTACAAAAAGAATTGGACTTTGAAATATTGTACAATTAGCCTGTGAAGGAAATAAAAAATGCAGGTGGACAAAAATAGAGGGATTGGGAATTCTTTGTAGTGGTTCATAGTCATCTCCCAGAGTTCTTTCTCTGGCCGTAGCTGGTTCAGTTCATTACTGCTCTATTGGAACTGATTTGGTTCATCTCATTGCTGAAGATGGCCAGGTCCATCAGAATTGATCATCATATAGTATTGTTGTTGAAGTATATAATGATCTCCTGGTCCTGCTCATTTCACTCAGCATCAGTTCATGTGAGTCTCTCCAGGACTTTCTGAAATCATCCTGCTGGTCATTTCTTACCAAACAATAATATTCCATAACATTCATAAACCATAATTTACTCAGCCATTCTCCAATTGATGGGCATCCACTCAGTTTCCAGTTTCTGGCCACTACAAACAGGGCTGCCACAAACATTCGTGCACATACAGGTCCCTTTCCCTTCTTTAAGATCTCTTTGGGGTATAAGCCCAGTAGTAACACTGCTGGATCAAAGGGTATGTATGCACAGTTTGATAACTTTTTGAGCATAGTTCCAAACTGCTCCCCAGAATGGCTGGATGTATTCACAATTCCACCAACAATGTATCAGTGTTCCAGTTTTCCCACATCCCCTCCAACAGGAAATGTAGTAATTTAAGGAGAAAAATAAATTCTAATGTTCATAGGGCCTATCCTGTGTTTAGACTGAACCATACAGAGAAGGAGAAAAAAACTCTAAACTTTGAATTTGGTGTATTATTTCTGACAAAAATGAACAATGGGTTATATATTACTTTTCTGGGCCTCCATTTCCTCATATACAAAATGAGGTGAGTTCTTTTCAAACCAAATTTTCTCTAAATTCCCTAAGCTCTAAATGCAGAGACAAATAGAATTATTATTGAGTTTGAAATTATCATTGAATATTAAATATTATTTAATTATTGGTCAAATTGATATGTCTTAATGAATGGAAACTCTTGGTTTAGCACCTCATTGCTAGAATTAAGAATTCCATATGGGAGAGGAATTATCTAGTCAAACTAAGGAATAAATTCTTATATTTTTCCCTAAAAATGTATTATGGAATCTTAATTGGAAAAAAATTAAAGGTTATCCAGTCTGACTCTTAACTGAATAGTAGTCTCCTCTACATTGACAAATGGTCCCTAATCTCTACAAATGGGAACCCATTCCTTTCTCATGGCATTCCATTCCTCTTTTGACTAGCTCTAGCTGTTAGGAATCTTTATTTCCTTACACTGAATTGAAATATGCTCCCTTATTTCCCTTTTAAAATATTTTCTCCCTTGGGGCAGCTAGATGGCACAGTGGACAGAGCACCATCCCTGAAGTCAGGAAGATCTGAGTTCAAATATGACTTTAGACACTTAACACTTCCTAACTGCGTGATTCTAGGCAACTCACTTAATCCCAATTGCCTCAGGAAAAAAAAAATTGTTGAAAAAAAAAATACTCTTCCCTTTTCCAATATTTGTCTGCATGGCTAAATCTTCTTATATTTTGAACAAAATAGATGCAAAATAAAAGAAAATACGAGAAATTAATTGCTCTTTATTAATCCAGACATTTAATAAGTTTGCAAAAATGTGTAAAACAACAATGCTACTTTTTAAAAAATACATTGTTATTTTCATAGAAACATTATTTATGTTAATGTGTAATGGTTTATTATCATTAAAAATAATAAATGTTTTAAAATTTTATCTGGTTTGATTTCTAATGTAGAAAATATTGACAGACATAACCCACATTTAGGGGTCCTCAATAATTTTTAAAATTACAAAGGGATCTTAAGACCAAAAAATTTGAGAATACTTAGCAAGAGCATTGATAATAAGTAGTGGACCCCCTAAGGACTTAAAGAGCACACTGATCTGGAAAAAATGTCACTTTCTTTGCTTAGTTTAAACTTCTCTTGCATTCTTTTGCGAGCAACATTCATGGAAACGGTATATAAAGTACCCTAATATGCAAGGATATCTTATATTGAGGGAGTAAAGGACCCATAGAAATACTGGATATAGAAAAATGTTATGGGATTTGATCTATGATTTTTGTTACAGGATACATAATTTGATGATTTTTATTTCAAATTAGTAATATTTTCTTTTGCTACATTATGCCAATCTATGTGCAAAAGAATAGACATCAGCTTCTGGAGATGGATTGCTTAGTGGGAAGATTGTCCTCACTTTCTCAATGGATAATTAAGCCAAGAAAAACGGGGGGTTGTTAGAACTAGAAAGGACTTTAGATTTCATTTAGTCCATCCCTTTTACTTTTCATGTGAGGAAATTGAATTTCAGACATTACAAACCACAGGATTTAGGGCTGGATAGAACATTAGAGGTCATGTAATCCAATGCCCTTGTTTTACAGATAAGAAATGTTAGAAAGCAGCAGAGTACTTTAACCCAAGTCTCTGAAATTCTTGTCTAGTCCAAAGTGATTTCTTCAAAGTCATACATGTAAGTGGCATAGGTGGGATGTGAATTCATATTTTCAGATTTGAATTCTATTGCATTCATACCACTACTAGATTTGTGTTCCAAAAAAAAATCAAAGAAAAGGGAAAAGGAACTATTTGTACAAAAATATTTTATAGCTATTCTTTTTATGGGGACAAAGAATTCGAAATTGAAAAAATGTTCATTAATTGGGGAATAGCTGAACAAGTGTGGTATAGGATTGTAATGGAATACTATAGTGATATAAGAAAAGATGATCAGGATGATTTTGGAAAAACCTAGGAAGATTTTTTATGAACTGATGCTAAGTGAAGCGAATAGAATTAGAAGAACACTATACACAATAACAGCAATGATCAATTATGAAAAACTTATATACAATGATCCAACACAATTCCATAGATACCATGACAAAAAATGCTATCCACCTTTAGAGAGAGAATTGATGAACTCTAAGAGCATATTGAAGCATACTTTTTTCACTTTCTTATTTTTGTTTATGTATCTATGTGGTTTTTCTTTTGCAATATGGCTAACATGAAAATATATTTTGGATGACTTCACATTTATAATTGATATCAAATTGTTTGCCTTCTCAAGGATGAAAGGGAGAGAACGAATTTGTAACTCAAATTTTAAAAAAATGAATGTTAAAAAATTTTGAATGTAACTGGGAAATATCTTTTTATAAAAATTTTAATTTTTCAAAATATATGCAAAGATAATTCTCAACATTCAATCCTGCAAAACCTTATGTTCCAATTTTTTCCCTTTCTCCCTACTTCTCCCCTCCCTGTAGACAGCAAGCAACCATGTACAATTCTTTTAAACATATTTTCCATTTATCATGCTGCATAAGAAAAATCACATCAAAAAGAGAAAAAAAAAATAAGAACAAGCAAACAATAACCAAAAAAAAAAAAAACGGGTGAAAACACTATGTTGTGATCCACATTCAGTTCCTATAGTCCTCTCTCTGGATGCAGATGGTACTCTTTATCAGAAGTCTACTGGAACTAGAATTGGGAAATATCTAATAAAATAAAGGTATAAAATTTTTTGATTATATTAACTATACTTTCCTACAATGTGACATCTCCCCCTCAAAGAAACATGAATTTTTGTGCCATAAATGTCAGTCAATAAACATTTATTAAATATCTGTTATGTGTCAGACACTGTACTAAGCAGCAGGGATGTAAATAAGAAAAAATAAAAACCTCTTTCCTCAAGAAGCATATAATCTAATGGAGGAAGACAATACACAAAAAAAAATACTGAAAGGAAGGGCCCAAGAGGTACCCACCACAAGGGAATCAAAACCAAGCAAATACATTGCTGGAAAATGAAAGTTAACTGGAAAATTCCATAAAAGAACCTTCTGTAAAGGAAGGCTTTAGGAGAGTTTGTTGCTCAGCTCTATAGCCTTCTAATTAAAGGGAAGAGTAAGGGTTCCAAAAGGTGTTGAATACCAAATTTGAGTCAGTCCATATTACTGTTCCAAGGATCATGTTTTTATAAGCTATTTTGTTAAAAAATAATGAATTGTCATTCACTCGCATAATGGCAAAGTCCAAGTTGCTAGTTTTTACTCAGAGCTAAAATAGCAAATAAGCAAAATAGTGAATCATAGACATTTATTATTTGTATGATCCTGGACAGGTAATTTAACCCACACTTTCCTCATCTATGAAATGAGTTAAAAAAAAGGAAATGACAAATCATTCCAGTGCTTTGCCAAGAAAATCCCAAAAGGGTCACGAAGAGTGAGTTATAACTAAAAACAACTGAACAATAAGCTGGAGAATTAAACAAACAAAATAGTCATTCCTGGTCCATTATGGCTATGATGTCATCTCACTGACATAGTAGGAAATACCACTAGATGGAATATTTTTATTTTAATCTTGGCTCTGTTGTTGGGACAGAATGGTAAGGAAACTTCTAGATCATATCTAGTCCAGCCTCCTCATTTTATGGATATTAAAACTGAGATGCAGCTAGATGAAGTAACTCTAAATCCACAAAGGTAATAAGAAATAAAAATGAGAACCTCAAGTTCAGGTTATCAAGTAGAAATAAATATAACTAGGTCAACTCTATAGTCAATCAATTTGATTGATTTTCTATTGCTTCTTGCATCAAATAAAAGATCCTCTCTCACTTTTAAAACCCTTTATAACTTAGCCCTTTCCTGTCTTTGCTGTCTTTTAAAAACCTTCCTTCTTCCACCCTCTTCCACCAACTCTTCAATACAATGACACTGACCTTATTCTTTTTTAACCAGATACTTCATCTTTGAACTCTGTGCATTTTCATTTGCTGCACCTCATGCCTAGAGCTCTCTCCCTTTTGATCTTCATTTTTCTTCAAGTTCCAACTAAAATTCCACTACCTACTAGAAACATTTCTGATCCATTAATGTTAGTGCCTTCTCTCTGTTGATCATTTCCAATGGACGCTACATGTATTTTGTTTGTACATGTTTACTTTTATTTTCTCTCCTAGACTATAAGTTATTTGAAAACAGGGACTTTTTATTTGTTGGTTTTTTTAACTTATGAAATAAAACTTGCATTTCCATAAGATAGTTGGATAGAAAAAATGATTGCACATAAAACTGCAAATCTATTATATACAACTTTCTATTCCTTTTAAATATAGAATAAAATTATGATGTAAATTTTTTTCTTCCTTCCATCCATCTTGCTTTAAAGATAGCTACCATTAGATATAAATGTGTGTGTGTGTATATATACACATGAATATCTGTAAATATCATTGTATGCATCTATTTATCAGTTCTTTCTCTGGATGGTGTTTCCTTCATGTGTCCTTTGTGGTTAAATTTGAATATTTTTATAGTCAAAGTTACTTAGTCAAAGCTTTTTCTTAACACAATCTTGCTGTTATTGTATGCAATGCTCTCTTGGTTCTGCTCATTTTTCATGAAAAGTCCTTTACAGAGTAGTTGTGGATAATTATACTACTGAGAATAGCAGTCATTTACAGCTAGTCACCCCAGAACACTGCTATTACTTTGTATATAGTACATTTCACTTTGCTTCATGGGAAGGTTCTTGAGAGTTCTTGGGTTCATGGGAAGACTTTCCAAGCTTTTTTTCTGCTCTTTATCTCTTGTTTATTCATGAATTGTTTGCCTATCCCTAATATGTAATATGATCCATGTTCTTCAAATTTTCTCCTAATAGCTTTCTTTATATCTAAATCATATTTTGAGTTATCTTGATAAATGGTATGATATTGTTCTATGCCCAGTTTCTGATATACTACTTTCTAGTTTTCTCAACAATTTTTTTTTACCAAATAATGAATTCTTATCCTCAAATCTTATCTTTATACTTGTCATATACAAACTTATCATATTAATTTGTTGCTGTAAATTGTATGTCTACTCTGTTTCACTGATCTACTTTTCTATGTCTTAGCATGTACTGGATAGTTTTGATAATTACTGCCTTATAATATAGTTTTAAGATCTGATACTGCTAAACCTCACTCCTTTTTATTTTTTTTTATTAGTTCCTTTGGTATTCTTGACTTTTTGTTCTTCCAAATGAATTTTGTTATTATTTTTCTAATTTAATAAAATAATTTTTGCTAATTTAATTGGGATGGCATTGAATATGTCAATTAGCATGTCAATTGCTATTTTTATTATATTGGCCCTGCTTATGCGTGAACATTAATATATCTCCAATTATTTAAATATGATTTTATTTGTATCAAAAATTTTTTGAAATATTTTTTGAAATTGTTTTGGTAGGTGGACTCTCAGATGTTTTGTGCTGTCTAGAGTTATTTTAAGTGGTGTATTGTTTACTATCTCTTCTTTCAGAGTTTTGTTTGTGATCTATAGGATTGCTGTTTATTTATGTGGATTTACTTTATATTCTACTACTTTGCTAAAATAATTAATTGTTTTAATAACTTTTTAGTTGAGTCTTCTATTTTCCAAGCATATCGTCATACTATCTACATGTATGTATGATATCTATCATACAAAGAGTTAGTTTTATTACCTCATTCCCTAGTTTGATTCCTTCTATTTCTTTTTCTTCTCTTGTTGCTATTGCTAGTATTTCCAATACAATATTTAATAATTGTTTGTTTTTAACTTTTTTTGTGGTTAACATAAGTGTCTGGCATGTAATTGTTGTTCAGTCATTTTTCAATCATGTCCAACTCTGTATGACCCCATTTAAGGTTTTCTTGGTAAAAATACTAGAGTAATTTGTCATTTCTTTCTCCAGTTCATTTTATAAATAAGGAACTGAAGCTTAATTGGTTCTCCCAGGGTCATAAAGTTAGTAAGTATCTGAGGCCAGATTTGAACTCATGAAGAGGAATCTGCTTGACTCCAGGTTTATTCCAGCTACAGCTTTATCCAATATGCCAACTAATTGCCCTCGGTACATGGGCATGTAATGTAGTAGGTTGTTGACTGACTCAATTCTACTACTATGCTTCCTCAGTCAGTTATATTGCTTAGGTTAAGGAACAAACTCTCTGGACTTTAAGTTTGTCATCTATAAAATAAAGGGATTGGACCAAGCCACATTTAAACTTGTCACTCATTCCATTTAGGTAGAAATTGAGACAAATAATAGTATTAAGTTACTTGAACCATGTCATAGACTGAAGTTACTACTGCCAAGGTCTCCTGATTCCTAGTGTAATACTCATTTCACTACCACAATCCCTTTGGGACCTTGGCTGCATAAAGTGAGTGCCAGAATATATACTCCACCCTCTCCTTCTGTTTGAGTGGGAGGCCATGGAAAGGGACAGCCCTGTGATTTCACTGATGCAAGAAATTCCCCATGAGGAAACTTGGAAGGGAAACGGCTCTGCAATTTATATTCTTAGAGAGTTACCCAGTTTGAGTAACTCAGAAAAATTTTGTGTGTTCAGCACCATAGTATATATGATAATGAATGGGACCAGTCACTAAGAGAAACTGAAGAGAAAAAAGAAAAAGGAAGATTTGGCAGAAGCAACTAGGAGAGAAGATAGAATTTTGTCCTCATTTTGTACAAGGGAGAGGGCACAGAAAGATAAGGCTTATTTCTTTGTTGTCACAAAGAAACTGGTGGGCCAGAGACTCCTCCTATAGAGTTAAGGAGCATCAAAAGAAAAAAAAAATCTATATCTATATCTATCTCTATATCTATCTATCTACCTATCTCTCTATCTATATATGGGGCAGTTAGGTGACACAGTGGATAAAGTGCCAGCCTTCAAAAGAGGAAGACTCATTTTCTTAAGTTCAAAACTGTGTGACATTGGGCAAGTCACTTAACCTGTTTGCTTCAGTTTTCTCACCTATAAAATGAGCTGGAGAAGGAAATGGAGAACTATTCCAGCATCTTTGCCAAGCAAATAGGGTCACAAATAGTCAGAATTATAAATTACTAAATAACAATAAATACATATAGATAACTTTGGTCCTAATGGCTGCTTTGAATATTCTAATTTTGTTTTCCTATTTCCTTTTCTTCCTCTGTAATTATATGAACTATATCTTTCCAAGTCAGGAGTCGGGATTGTTACAACCCCCTCATTTTACAGCCCCGGAAATGCTATGTAGACAGTTCCCCAGGTTATCTGATTGGGCTTTATAAACCAAGAGGGTGCAAAAGTCACCTGAAGTGTTCCTGTACCCTTCGTGTTAAGAGAGTCTTTGACAGGATTATATTTTTAAAATTAAATGTCTTTTAACTAAAAATTTTGCTATGAAAACCCTGTTTCTCAAAAAGGGAAAAAGTATATTATGCTTTGAATAAGAATGTCAGAATTCTAATTCATTGTCCTAGACTTTTATTTGAAAAAAATAAAAAGGCCCATTTAATATTAGAAAAACTCACCTTATCAATAATGTCTAAAAACTTATAACAGCTGAGAACATTGTATGTGAGCTGTACCTATAATATTGTCAGAACAATACCTTGAATTTATGTGTTCATATTTTATATTGTGAGATTTGTGTCATTTGATATAGTGTGTACTTTCATTTATGTTCACAGCAATAATAACAAAACCCCCTTGAGATCAGGGATTATGGTTTATTTTACATTATATTCCCCACAATGTCTCATAAGGGCCTCACACACAGTAGACAGCACTTAATCCACATCTATTGATTTGCTTTCTGAGATTTCTAAACAATGGGGGAGCTTGAGAAGCTGGGAAGGATCAGAGTTTGGTCAAAGAATGACAACAGGCTTTTGGCCTCCCGCCTTCTGCAAGTCCAACCAAGCCTGCCTTCATACTTTTAATATGATTGATGAAGGGATTCTATTGTAAATAGTAAATGTGGAATATCAGCGCTTAGCCACTAGATGGCAGAAACGTATATGGCTCCAGAGATGTCTAGGAAACAAAGAAATTTCATCCCGAAGATAAAAGCTATGTAGAATCTTAATAATTTAGGAATTTCTAGTTCACTGCTACCAAAAGACATGGTATATAAACTTGGTTGTATTTCTTAGATGAAAAGAAAAGAGTTGTAAGGAGGTGGGGAGATGGAGGAATTACAAATCATGCTACGATTTAGGTTTGTTTCTGGTTTCCAGATTGAAATTATGGCAGGAGTCAGGCGGCCTCCACTATGCCAAAAGACAATTAAAGGAAGGATTTTCATCCAACTTGGTTTTCTGAAGCTCCTTAGACCATTCTCATGCAACTGAAAATGGATATCATTACATCATCCTCACTTTCTATGTCCCTCACAAGGCCCCCAACCAAAACCAAACATCAAAACAACAAATCCAATAGCCATTTACAGTGTAGTGGGAGATGCATTTGAAACATGAATAGAGAGAAACTAGATGCTGTTATTATGGATGAGTTCGTCAAGACTGAGCATCCACTGTGTACTCTGCATTATGCTTTTGTTGTTCGGTCATTTTTAGAATCACATCCGACTCTGAGATCCCATTTGAGTTTTTTCCTTTTTTGGCAAAGACACTGCCATTTCCTTCTCCAATTTATTTTAAAGTTGAGGCAAACAGAGTTAAATGACTTGCTCAGGGTCATACAACTAGTAACTGTTTGAAGTCATATTTGAAGTCAAGTAGATGAGTCTTCTTGATTCATCTTTATGAGTCTTTATCAATTGGGTGGCTAAGGCTCTCTCTTGCACAAATGAATCTGTCCTTAGCTATTTCTATAAACACTGAAATATAAGCACCACAAGGCAGCAATTCTTTCATTTTTATCTTTGCATCTAGTGCTTTAGTGCATCCACAGCTTTGGTGGAAGAGTTATCAGCTGTCTTCTCATCAGCCCTTCACCTCACCTCACCTCTCCACAGCAGGACCACACTCCTTCAGCCCAGAGCATCTGATCCCAGATTCAGAAGCTGTGGGAATATTCACTGCAGGTGCTTATTAAATGATTGCTTAATTGAATTGAAAATGGATACTATTGATTTCATCTTTAGGCAGAATGGTTTAGCCAAGAGTATTCTCTAAGAGAAAAGGAATGAGTTCTTAAGCCAAGGTAGATTTAGAAAAAGAAATTTAAGATGAAATCCAACAATATTGTGCTTACTAGTCTTCCTTTATTTCTTCTTTTTATTTTTGTGTTGTGTTTTTTAAGGGAATAATTTTTCACTAATCAAAAGATTTGCTAACAGGTGTTGAAATTTTTTTGTTCATTTCTTATAAAAAATCTTTCTTGATTCTCCTCCCTTCCCCTGTTAGAGCTCTCCCTACCAAAAAAAAAAAAAAAAGAATTACTAATGTGTTGTATATTTGTATATATTTGTATATGTTTTGCATATTTTTTATTTCCTTATTTCAACATATGTCATTTCTCACAATAGAATAAAAGCTTGGGGGAAGGGGTTCCTTTTTTGTGAACTATGGGTGCCTACGTTGGTCATTAATATATTTGCTATACTATGGGATTGAATTAATCACAGCAAATCCTAAGGAGCTACCTATCCTTGAGCTGTACTGAGTTGGATTCCATCTGTATAGCTGAAAAAAATAAGGTACACAGACAAAAATCATAGAATTTTTTTAAAAAGCTATTTCTTATGACAAATCATTTGTAAGGCTTCCTGGATTTCTGTTCACACCTCTGGAAATGAAGAAACTTCTCTCATTGGAAGTTCAGGTGTGCTCCTTTAGCTTAGTTACTGATCTTTCCACCCCTTCACTTTGCTTCTCAGAAGGGATCTGTAATGGGACGAGTTATTAGTTTTCCTGGTATCATTATTACATTTTCCTGACTGATTTCATAATAATGTTATTAATACATGATTACTATTATGTCATTAATATATTATAAAACCCAAAATAATTTCATAATATTTCATTGTAACATCATTTGGCCAATAAACCATTGGTAACATTTACAGCACAGTTTCTATATATTTTCTGAAATCTATCTGCTCATCATTTCTTATACCATGATAGTATTTTATTACATTCATATACCACAACTTGTTCCAATTCTTTGTCATCACAAAAAGAACTGTTATAAATAGTTTTGTACATGTGGGTCCTTTTCCCTTTTTTATGATCTCTTTGGGATACAGACTTAGTAGTGATATTGTTGAATCAATGAGTATGCACAGTTTTATGCTGCTTTGGATACACTTTCAAATTGCTTTCCAGAATGGTTGGATCAGTTCACAACTCTATCAACAATGCATTAGTGTTCCAATTTTCCCACATCTTCTCTAACATTTATCATTTTCCTTTTCTGTTATATTAGCCAATCTGATAGGTGGGAAGTGGCATGTCAGAGTTATTTTAATGTGCATTTCTTTTATCAAAAGTGATTTAGAGCATTTCATCTTACTATGGATAGCTTTGATTTCTTCATCTGAAAACCAACTATTCATATCCTTTGACCATTTATCAATTGGGGAATGACTTGTATTCCTTTAAATTGGATTCAATTCTTTATGTATTTTAAAAATGAGATCTTTATCAGAAACATTGGCTATAAAAAGTGTTTTGCAGCTTTCTGCTTTATTTCTAAGTTGCATTGGCTTTGTTTGTGCAAAACCTTTTTAATTTATTGTAGAATGAAGATTACTAGCTTAAAAACAAATGATTTCATTCAGAAAGTATTTGTAATACTTTGGATACCTCCCAGAGGGACTGGCAGTAGGAATTAATACATGGAAACCATGAAGCAGTTCAGCCTCTGAGGGCAAAGAGCTATTTGAAAACTAGGACCCATACTAATGAAAAAAATTTTTCCACAGAGAAAATGAATGGCACTTCCAGATAGTCCTTCTATCATCATCACACAGTAGTTTCCTCCTTTGAAGTTGACTAAACCAATACATGCTACCCAACTGAAATTCTGGTAGTTGATCATTTCACTTTTTTCTTCAATGAGTTCAGAGCCTGGCTCACAAGTATTTCCTCCTTAACACCTACCTCATCCTAAGGGACTTCAATATCCATTTTGATATCTTCTCTAAATCCTAATTTCACAGTTCCTTAACATCTCAAACTGAATGGAATATCCTATTGTAGACATCTTAAAGTCAACATGTCCGAAACCGAACTTACTATTCCCCCTAAAAAAAAACCTATGTCTCTTCCTTAATTGTCTAATATTGCTCAGGATACCATCATTCTCCCTGTCACTCTGGCTTACAACCTAAGTGTCATCCTCAATTCTCACTCTTCCCCTTTCCCCTCATACACAATCTGTTGCTAATGCTTTGTAATATCTTTCATATATATATATATATATATATATATATATGTATTATATATATATATCCTTCCATCTTCTGACACTTACTACCCTGGTACAAATTCTCATCATCTTATTCCTAAACTATTACAATAGTTTACAATAATATTTGGGCAGGGAGACCTGAGTTCAAATATGACCTCAGATACTTACTAGCTGGTCTCTGGACAAGGCACTCAATCCCAATTGCCTTAAAAATCAAGATAACTACCCCCTCCCAAAAAACCCCCAACCATGGTCTTACTATGCCATATCCCTATTCAATAAACTCCAATGGCTTCTTATTACCTTCAAGATCAAATATAAACAGCTCTGTTTGACATTCAAAGTCCTTCATAACCAGTCTTCCATAACTCTTACATCCTCCCACATCTTCCATTTAGTGACTATTTTTCACTAATACTGGACTCCTTGTTGTCCCACAAACTATGTCTTAGCTTCAGACATTTTCTCAACACCTGTAATACTTTTCTTCCTCATCTCTGTCTCCAAGCTTTCCTGGCTTCCTTCAAGTCCCACCTCCTATAGGAAAACTTTCATATTCTCTTGGAATTCTAGTGCCTCATTTTCCCCACCTTCTCTTCAACATTTATCATTTTCTTTTTTCTTTTTTTTTGTCATATTAACCAGTCTGAAGGGTGTGAGGTGGTACCTCAGAATTCTTTTAATTTACAGTTCTCTAATCAATTGTGACTTAGAACATTTCTTCATATGATTATAGATGATTTTGATTTCTTCATCTGAAAACTATTTATATCCTGTGACTATCAATTGGCAAATGATTTACATTCTTAAAAAATTTTTTCTCCCTATATTTGAAAAATGAAACCTTTATCAAAGATTCTTACTGTAAAACATTTCCCCCAGTTTTCTGCTTACTTACCTTCTAATTTTGGTTGCATTGGTTTTATTTGTGAAAAAAATTAATTTTACATAATAAAATCATCCATTTTATATCTTAAAATGCTCTCTACATCTTTGGTCCTAAATTCTTCTTTTATCCATAGATATGACAGGTAAACTATTCCACTTTTTTCCATAGCATAATTTGCTTATGATATCACCTTTTATATCTAATTCATTTACTCAGTTAAACCTTATCTTGATGTATGATGTGAGATGTGATGTATATCTAGTTTCTGCTATACTGTTTTAAAGGTTTCTCAGCAATTTTTGTTAAATATCATTATTTAACGAATAATGATTATTTTTGTCCCAAAGATTTGGATCTTTGGGTTTTCCAAACACTAAATTTCTATAGTCATTTATTACTGTATATTATGTACCTAATCTATTCCACTGAACCAGCACTTTATTTCTTAGCCAATACCAGATTGTTTGATAACTACTTCTTTACTTCTTTTATAACTAACTTTAAATATAGTTTGAGCCCAAGTATAGCTATGCCATCTTCCTTCACATTTTTTTTCATAGATTCTCTTGATATTCTTGACACTTTTTCTTCCAGAAGAATTTTGTGATTATTTTTTCTAACTTTATAAATCAATTTTTGGTAGTTTGTTTGGTATGATAGTGAATAAATAGACTAATTTAGGTAGAATTTTAATTTTATTGTATTAGCTCAGCTTATCTATGAGTAAATAATATTTTTCTTTGTTTAGATCTGAGTTTTATGTAAAAGGTAATTTGTAATTGTGTTCACATAATTCCTTGGTTTTTCTTTGCAGGTAGACTCTCAATATTTTGTAATACAGACAGTTATTTAAAATGGAATTTCTCTTTTTCTCTCTTGCTGCTGGATTTAGGAATACAAAGAAATACTAATGATTTGTGAGGGTTTATTTTATATTCTACAACTTTGCTAAAATTGTTAATTATTTCAAGCAGTTTTTTAGTTACTTATCTAGGATTCTCTAAATAGAGCATCATGTCTGCAAAAAGTGATAGTTTTGTTTCCTCATTGTCTACTCTAGTTCCTTTTATTTCTTTTTTCTTCTCTTATTGCTATAGCTAGCATTTCTGGTACAATATTGAATAATAACGATGATAATGGACATCCTTATTTCATCCCTGCTATTACTGGAAAGGTTTCTAGCTTATCCTCATTACAGATAATGCTTGTTGGTGCTTTTACATTACTTATTCTTTAAGGATAAACTCCATTTATTCATATCTCTCCGGTGTTTTTAATAGGAATGGATATTATATTTTGTTAAAGGCTTTTTTCTCCATCCATTGAGATAATATTATTTCTCTTGGCTTTGTTATTGATGTGGTCAATTGGAGTAATAGTTTTCCTCATACTGAACCAGCCCTGCATTCCTGGATATCCTTATAACATAGTGCTGTAATTTCTTTGCTAGTTTTTATTTATAAATTTTGCATCATTTGGAACTATGTCCAAAGGACTATCAAACTGTACATATCCTTTGATCCAACAGTGTCTCTACTGGGTCTATATCCTAAAGAAATCATAAAAAAAGGGAAAAGGACCTATATTTGCAAAAATGTTTGTAGCAGCACTTTTTGTAGTGGCAAGGAACAGGAAACTGAGTGGATGCCCATAAATTGGAGAATGGCTGAATAAGTTATGCTATATGAATGTTATGGAATATTACTGTTCTATAGGAAATGATCAGCTAGATGATTTCAGAGAGGCCTAGAGAGACTTACATGAACTGATGCAAAGTGAAGTGAATAGAACCAAGAGAACATCATACACAGCAACAACAAGATTATGTGACAATTAACTCTGGTAGATGTGGCTCTTTTCAGCAATGAGGTGGTTCAGGTCAATTTCTGTGATGGAAAGAGCCCTCTGCATCCAGAGAGAGGACTATGGGGACTGAATGTGGATCATAGTATTTTCATCTTTGTTGTTGTTTGTTTGCTTTTTTTCTCATTTCCCCCTTTTTGATTTGATTTATCTTATGCAGCATGATAAGTGTGGAAATATATATAGAAGAATTGCACATGTTCAACATACATTGGATTATTTTTTGTCTAGGGGAGGAAGTGGAGGGAAGGGAAGGGGAAAATTTGGATGCAAGGTCTTGCAAGGGTGAATGTTGAAAACTATCTTTTCATGTATTTTGAAAATAAGAAATTATTTTAAAAAGAAAGAATTTTGCATCAGTATTCATTAGGGAAATTGGTCTCAGTTTTTTTCTCTGTTTTTACTCTTCCTGGTTTAAGTGTCAGCACTATTATTTATGTCATAAAGGGAATTTGATAGAACTCCTTATTTTTCCAAATAGCTTATATAGTATTGAAATTATTTGTTCTTTAAATATTTGATGGAATTCATCAAATTTGAATTTTTAGCACTCAACTGAGCTTTTACTAAGAAATTAAAAGACTATGTGTATAAAGCAAGACCCAAAATATAGATTGATAAATTCCATTGATATATTTTGACCAGTACAAACGTGGGTTTGCTTGCTGCAGATGGGCAGCAACCCTGACTTCTGTTGATTTGAGCATAAACTACAGACCTGGTAAGACCAATGTGAACACAAATGTCTTATATAGAAATTATATGACATTGAACTATAGTGAAATCAGAAGAAAGTGTGACTACACTTTCTGAAATTGGACTACAACCAAATAGAAACATAGCTGAGAACTTGGAAATAACATGCCAAATTAATACATAAACCTTGTTTTATCAAACAAATTTTTCTTGCTTCAGTTTTCTCTATATGATTAACAGTGAGAACAGATGGCTAATGAAGGACTAAAAGAAGTCATATAAGCCAAAAAGCAAAGAAATAATTCTAAAAATCTTATATCAAGATCAAGGAGGATGAGGCATAAGAAAAGGCCATGAGATTTTCTTTTTTTCAAGATATACTAAAGCAAGGCATTATGCCATCAGCTACTATTTTAATATTTGGCAGGAAGTCTGAAAAGGATTATCTAGAAATGAAGGTTCTATATTAAAGTGTGTGTATGTGTGTCTGTGGCTGTGTATGATTACATATGACTCAAGGTACCAATATTATACCATCTTTAGTATAAGTTTTATGGAAAGAAGGACATAAGGAAGCAAGTAAGGATGGATTTAATAGATATTTATTATGTGCCACGCTTTGTCCCAAGAACTTGTGATTGATGAAATCTATCTAAGTTCTAAGTTTATCTAGATCAAGATTTCTATGCCCCACACTTCACTCCCAAGTTCCTTTATAGCTAGTTTAATTTTTTTCCTTGAAATTGCATAGGTATTCTGTTCATTTGGATCTTTTACATTTTTGTAGATAATCCTTTATTTCTGTAAAATTCTAAGTTTTGCTTCTTTAAAGCACAAATACAAGTAAAAAGAAAAAAAAATAGCCCCTGACCTCAGGGAGCTTATATTCTAGTGGGGGAAACCACACTGGAAAAGGAAGCTAAAGGAGGCCAGTTTTATGGTCTAGAGAAAATAGGAAGTGGAGCCAGAAGAAAAATAAAGGCTAGTTCGTCTGAATCTATATACAAAATGGACCTTCCAGGAAGAACTCACCAAAGGTAGAAGGAGGATTGGTTTTGCAGAGGGATAATTTTTGTTGAGTATATTGGTGGGAATGGTGGTAGAATATTACTAAGAAAGATAAAGTGGTTAATTTTTAAAAAATGGAAATACTTTCATGTAACAGAGCAGAATGAAGAGAATGCTATACAGTAACAGAACTATTGTTCAAAGAATAAAATTGTTGCAATAAGATTATTCTGAATGCTATAAATACTCAATTCAACTATAAAGAAAACACTATTCACCTCCAGAGAAAGAACTGATAAACAGAACTATGCAAAGTTTGGTTTTATGTAAATTTATAAAACTGTATCAAATGGTTCCTTCTCCAGTGGGGGAGGGGAGAGTTGGGAAGAGCAGGAAGCATTTAGAAGAGAGGAAAGCAGAAAGACAGTTCAGACCTTAAAATGTAACAAAAAATAATCTAATTTAATTTTTTTTAAAAAAGAAAAATGAAATTTTTTTTTATCATATCAGAATTTCTGGATACCAGCTAAAGAAGTCCTCAAGGGAAAAATCATATCCCCAAGAACACATGGTAATAACTTAAAAAATGAAAAGATTAATGAACTTAATAAACACTTTTTTAAAATTATAAAATAAAAACAAAATAAGCAATCATAAAATTACAGAAAAAATATGGATACGTTGGAATAACAAACACAATAGAATTGATAAAAAATAAAATCTTTTAAAATGCCAAAAATGGATAAATCTTTAGATAATATGATTAAAAGATAGAGGGAAATCAAATCAATAAAAAATTGACTAAGGTGAATTAATAACAGTGAAGAAATAAGAATTATCAGAATCTTCTCCACAATTATATTACAGTAAAACAGAGAATTAATTTTTTTAAGTTTTTTATTTTTAAAACATATGCATGGATAATTTTTCAACATTGACCTTTGCATAGCCTTGTGTTTCAGATTTTCCCCTCCTTCCCTTCACCCCCTTCCCTAAATGGCAAGCAATCCAATATATATTATACATGTTAAAATATATGTTAAATACAATATATGTAAACATATTTATACAATTCTCTTGCTGCACAAGAAAAATCAGATCAAAAAGGAAAGTAAATGAGTAAGAAAACAAAATGTAAGCAAACAAAAACAAGGTGAGAATGTTATGTTGTGATCCACATTCAGTTCCCATAGTCGTCTCTCTAGGTGTAGATGGCTTTCTTTGTCACAAGATCTCTGGAACTGGTATCAATCATCTAATTTTTGGAAAGAGTCGTGTTCATCAGAACTGATCATCATATAATATTGATGTTGTCATGTACAATGATCTTCTGGCTCTGTTCATTTCACTTGGCAGCATTCATGTAAGTCTCTCTGGGCCTCTTTAAAATCCTCCTAATCAAAAAACGGTGAATTTAAAAGAAATAAAAAATGACCTACAAAAATATAAACTAACCAAACATTTAGGGAAATGTAAATCAAAATAGCTCTGAGGTTTCATCCCATGCTCAGCAAATTGGCAAATATGACAAAAGATGAAGAGCTTGTGGGAAAAAAAGCATATGAATACACTATTTTTTTAGAAAGTAATTTGGGATTATGATTAAACCACCATATCTTTTGACCTAAAGATAATACCAAAATCCCACTGAAAGGCAAAGGGTAGAAAAGTCATACAAGATATATAAAGCAAATCTTGTATGACTTTTCTACCCTTTGCCTTTCAGTAGTAGTCCCTTTGTAGTAGAAAAGAACTGGAAACAAAAGAGATGTCTATTAATTGGGGAATGGCTAAATAACTGTAGTAGATGAATGTCATGGAACATTATTACTCTGTACCATGAGAAATAGTAAAAATGAAGAATACAGAAAAGTATGACAAGATTCATATGAACTGATGAAAATGAAATACAATCAACAAAACAGTATAAGCAATGAATATAATATAAATGTAAATTAAAAAATTCAAAGCTGAATGACATATAATTTTAATGGCTAAATTTGTTTCTGAAGAAGTATGATAATGCACCTCCCTCTCTTCTTTCTACAGTTGAGGCATACAGTTGAGGTATGGAATTCTGCATATCATATTAAACTTTTGATATATTGATTAGTTTTTCTAATCTACTCTTTCTTTTTTATTCTTTGCTTTAAAAAAAGTTGGCCTTTTTGGGTGGGGAAGTCTAAAGAATATACTGGGAAATGATAATAATATAAAAACAAAAGATACATATGCAAATATACGTGATACACACGTACATTCTCTCTCTCTCTCTCTCTCTCTCTGTCACACACACACACACACACACACACACACACACACACACACCACGAGACAACAAGGTGATGCAGTAAAGGGTTGGACTTGGAATCAAGGAGACTCGGCTTCATGAGTTGAAATCCAGTATGAGATATTTACTAGCTGCTCAATCTTGGGCAAATCTTTTAACCCTTTCCTCACCTATAAAGTGAGCTGGAAAAGGAACTGACAAAATACTCTAGGATTATTGCCCAAAAAACATTTGATCACAAAGAGTTAGATTTGATTGAAGCAAATAAACAATAACAACACATATGTGTATATATATACATGTGTGTATATAATTTCATGAGTAAAATGGAAACATGTAGACTAGATAATTGTATATTTAAGTGGGTTCAAAACTAATTGATTGCCCCAATCCAAAAAGTAGTTATTAATCAATTCATGTTGATCTAGAGGGAAGTCCTAGTGCCATTAGGGTGGGGAAGTCTAAAGAATATACTGGGAAATGATAATAATATAAAAACAAAAAGATACATATGCAAATATACGTGCCATTGTATGGCATATGGCAAAAAGACAGTGCCATTGTCTTTTTCTGCTCAACATCATTTCAGTGGCTTAGATGCAACCATGGATAGTGTGCTTATTAAATATGCAGATCACATAAAATTGGAAGAGATTTATTAGATGGCAGAATTAGTATTCAGAAAAGATCTTTAAAGGCTAAAACTAAAAAGTTAAATCTGAATAGGGATCATAATCTACAATGGACAGGGACCTCAGAGGCCTTCTAATTCAACCCTCTCATTTTATAAAGGAGAAATGTAAAATCATCTATTCTAGATAGAAGAAAAAAAAATCTACCCAAATACAAAACAGAGACCTAAATAAAAATTAGTTCACATGAAAAAAGACCTAAGAGTTTCTGGAGACTGCCAACTTAATTTGGGTCATCTGTGAGACAGGGAAGTCAAAAAGAGTAAATGCTTTCTTTGGGTACATTAACAAAAACATAACATCCAGAATATGGGAAAGAGTTGTCCTGCTCTGTATAATACAATATTGGGATCACTATATTCAGTTCTGGGTGACACATTTTAGAAAAGACATTGACGAACTAGACTTCAGCTAGAACAGAAAAGTGAGGTGAGAGAACTTTGAATGATACAGTACAATAGCAGTTGAAGGAACCATGATGGCATAGCTGATAGAATGAACTGAGTCAGGAAAGCCTTGAGAGGAATCTTGCCTCAGATATCTAGTTATGTGAACCTGAGCTAGATGCTTAACTTCACAGCCTCAGTTTCTTCCATCTGTAAAATGGGGATAATGATAGCACCTTCCTTGCAGGGTTGTTGTGAGGATCAAATATATATGCTTTGCAACTTTAAAGTACTCTATTAATGCTTGTTATTATGGTTCTTATAATTATTCTCACTAAATACAGAAGATTTAGAAGATATTTGACAATTATCTTGAATTATTTATATATTTGTCATAGGAAAGAAAGAATATGTTTGTCTTATCTCTGGAACATAGAATTTAAAATGCAAACTTATTTGGAAAATTACAAGAAGACAAAATTTGACTCAAAATAATGACAAACTTCCTAATATTATCAGAAGTGACTAAGAAGAGATGCTAATTTTGCTATTACTAGGGGTCTTCAAGCAAAGCTTTCGGGAATGCTTGTCAGGCATATGGCAAAAGTAATTATGATTTGGGCAGATAGTACATTCATATACTTCTAAGCTCTCTTCCAACCTTGAACTTCTGTGGTTCTAGGACTTTGGAAGCAGCTAGGTGGCACTAGAATGCCAGACCTAGAGTCAGGAAGATTCCTCAACCCGAGTTCAAATCTAGCCTCAGACATTTATTAACTACAAGATACTGGCATATCACTTAATCCTATTTGTCTTATTTTCCTCATTTGCAAAATGGGCTGAAGAAGGAAATGACAAACTATCTCAGTATCATTGCCAAGAAAACCCAAAATAAAGTCACAGAGTCAGACACAGATGAAACATATGAACAGCAAGGACCTTTGTTGTGTAGAATGACCCTTCTAATGATTATGAAATCAGTGAAAAAAGCCATTTTGATATATTGTTTTTTATGTTGTAAAATGCTAGAAAACAAAATTATAAATTAAAATTTATAAAGCAAAATTAAATTTGGGAATCATTTGGGATACTTTAAATCATTAAACCAAAATGCAGGAAAAAAAAAAAACTCACTAGTAATTGTAGCTTGGTGTCTGCTCTATAAAAAAGAACAAGAAAATGTATCTTTGAGGCACAAGACCTGGGTTCCAAACTTGATTAATTATTAGTTTTGGGGGCGGGGAGAGGATATAATATAATGATAGAATATTGGAGTGGGACTTAAGAAAGATTAGCTTAATTTTTTTTTTTAGCTGTGTGATCATGAAAAGCCACTTCAGTTCAACTAAAAAAAAGTGAACCAATATCTTAAAATGATTTTTGTGAGGAAAACTGTTACATTAATGTGAATTAGAATTATTATGCAACCTTGAACAAATTATTTGCCTCTCTGGGTATCAGTAGCCTCATCTGTAAAATGAAGATAAGAATGTTTAAACCATGTGTCTCACAGTTTTTGTAGGGGAAAAAAATCATTCTATAAATTTAAAAAGGAATGAATATATAGATGTGAGCTGAGATTATTATTTGTGAAGATAGTGCAAAGGATCTTGGGATTTAGGGTCAGGGAATCTGGTTTAAATCTCATCTCATATAATAATGTATTAATAAGTAATACATTACTTACCACAATTTTGCACTATTATCACTATATTATATATATTATCACTATATTATTGCTTATTATCACTATTTTGCAGTTCAAGAAACAGAGGCAAACAGAGTTAATAAATGGTTTGCCCAAGGCAGTATAAGTAGTAAGTGTCTGAGGTCAGATTTGAATTCAGATCTTCCTGACTTCAAGCCTTAGCACTGCATTTGTTTGACGTTAGGGAAACCAATTGAAGTCTCTGAGTCTTAGCTTCTTCATCTGTCAAATAAGAGAATTGGACCAGGGGTTCTCAAAGGTTCTTTCCATCTCTAAATCTATAATCCCACAACCAAATGGACAGCTATGTGGCACAATGGATAATGTGTTCAGCCTAAAGTTAGGAAGACCCGAGTTCAAATTTGATCTCAGAAACTTACTAACCCTGGGCAAGTCACTTAGTTCTGTTTGCTCCAGTTTCCTCATCTGTAAAATGAACTGGAGAAGGTAATGCTACATCACTCCATGATCTTGCCAAGAAAACCTCAAATGGGGTCACAAAGAGCTGGATATGACCAAAATGACTGAACAAAAAAGATAACCAAACAGTTCTGAGGATCCTAAATTTTGATCATCTATATTAGAATAAAAATCCTTCACTATCTCCTGAATAAGCAGGGTTTTCAGTCTAATTATACTGTCAAGTCATTAATAGCTGCTATGAGAAATAGAAAATATTTTCTAATAACATGATAAATTTGAGGGAGACTATCATCCAGGAATGTTACTTATAGATGAGAATATTTGTTTGTCAAATGAATGGAGCTATGTTCCACAGATGTCCAAGAAATCACACTTCCAGATTATAAGTATTTTTCTTCAGAGCTCCATCCATAGATTTGAAGATAAAACAACTATTAAAACGTAGATATTTGTAATCAAATTGAAATGGAAACTCAAAATTATTTCAATGAAATATGTACAATTCTAAAATATTTTAGATGCAATTATACTTCCAAGAGGCAAATTTTTATTTTCTTTTCCATTTGTCACTGATGTTTATAAAAAAAGAAAACTATATGGAAGGGAATAAGTATTTGTTATTTAATTGTTTTAGTCATATATTACTCTTCTTGATTCCATTTAGGGTTTTCTTGGTAGTGATACTGGAGAAGTTTGCCATTTCTCTCTCCAGCTAATTTTACAGATGAGAAAACTGAGGCAAACAGGATTAAATGACTTATCCAGGATCATACATCAGTAAGTATCTGGAGCCAGACTTGAACTCAGGTCTTTGAGCTCTATCTACTATACTACCTAGCTGCCTGATCAACACATCAAATGTATCTGTGCTTTGGGCAAATATATTGGTGATTGGGCTCATTATAGAATTACTTACATTTTAATTAAGGTAGAGCTATGTTTATTAGCATCATGGAATCATAGATTTACCATTAGAACGGATTTTTAGTCCATCTTTTGCATTTTACATTAGAGGCAAATGTCATGTTAAGTGACTTATCCAAGGTTACTAAGCTAATTAATATCTGAGGAAAGAATTGAAGCCAACTCTTTTTTTTTTTACTCCAATTCTACTACCTATTTACTATTCCATGCTACTTCTGTGTTTTACACATAGTAGGACTTAATAACTGCTTGTTGATTTGATTTAAGTACCTTGAGACTTTTTTTTTTCATTCCCTTTATCTTTTTATTGAACTATCCAGGAAGAAAAAAGTAGAAGAGACTGTAGGGACCCTCTAGCAGAAATCACCCATTTTACAAATGAAGAAAGTGTAGCTCAGATAGTAGAAAGTTTTTGCACACAAGTAATACGTGACAGAATCAGAATTCGAATCTAGGTTCATGACTTCCATTGGGTCTACTACAATATAGTAAAGCTCAACAGTGCCTGATTTGAGAAGTCTGTGTATTTTCTGGAGGAGTAAGTTTTCTCTCTTTCTTTGTCCTCCATGTCATCCTTCATCCCTCAAAGAAACCAAGGCCATCCACAACATCATGGGCCATCATCAATAATCTTGACTTTTGTCCTATCACTGGACTTTGATGACTCTGGAAGAGAGAGTGAGACTGATAATTCTGTGTAACTTTCCTCATTTAAATCCAATTCACCCACAAATAAAGACATCACCCATACTGTTCTTGGTCTTCTTCTTCCCTTCTTGCCTTCATGTCCCACTCATCCCCCCATCCACTGCTACCTTCAGCCAGAAATACTCCCAGATTCCACTCTCATTCAATTCATTGGGAAGGAAAACAAGAAATACATGTCAATAAGCATGTATTAAGCACTTGTAAGTGCCAGACACTGTACTAAGTGCTAGGAATACAGAAAAAGAAAAAGATGGTCCATGCTCTGAAAGAATTTTAATTAATGCATTTGAATGAATGAAACAATATAAATGCAACTAGATACACATTTGAATGAATGCAACAATATAAATGCAACTAGATACATACAAGATATGGGTGTATAGCTGTTTGTGTTTATGATACATGTATCATAAGTCTATGATACACATACTCATACACACCCATATCTTGTATCTTAAGCTTATGACACATATTATTAAACACACATAACTGAAGGGGACCTTGAAAAAAGTAGGGGGATGAAGAGGAGAAGAAGTGTCAGGAAAGAATTTTTGTAAAAAGTATAATTTAAGCTGAGTCTTGAAGAAGCCAGGGAAATCAGGAGACGGAAACAAGTAGGGAGAACATCCAGGCCAGGAGATCACTTTTAAAAGCATGAATTCAGAGATGGAATGTCTGATATTTAAAAATAGCAAAGCCCATGTCATTGGTCTTCTCACATGAAGAAACACAGTGTCTGAAGATTGAAGGTCCAGGAAAGGAATAGGAAGGGATAAGGGTGCAAAGAATTTTAAAATCTAAACAGAATTGTAATAGGGAGTCATTGAAGTTTATTGAGTAGGAAGGAAGGGATATCTCGATTGACCTTTGTTTAAGGAAGATTACTCTGGCAGTCAAATGGAAAAAGGGAAAATCTTGAGACAGGGAGATCAAAAGGGAGGTCATAAGGTCCTACATCATGGTAGTATCTGTGTAAATATAGAAAATGGGATATACAGAAGGGATGTTATGAAGGTATTAGCCCCGAGACTTAGCAACAGATGAGACAGGTATGTGAGTATAAGTATAATCAAATATGACATCAAAGTTTCTGGGAAGATGGTAGTAGCTTTGAGAGTAACACAAGTAATAGCCGAGGAAGAACTAAAAGTCCAAAGAGTGCATATTGATCACAATATGAACTAAGAATAGGGCTGTGGTTATGCATGAAGATATGATGACAATGGATCATATTCAGATAAGACAATTTCAGAATTTATAAACATGAATATATAAGTATGGAATATTTATAGGTAATGATAAAATCAAGGATATGACTTCTCACTGTCTGTGTATAACTGAGATAAAAATGGAGGAATATGTCATACAAAATGAGTAATTTGAAGTATTGGAAAGGTTATGATGTTTGAGGGAATATCAGTGTTTATGTTGAAGTACCTTATTTTTTTTGAATATGTAAATTCATTTTCAGCATATTTCCCTATGAGTCATGTTAGGAAAAAAGAATGAGAAAAAAAAGGAAAAACTATGAGAAAGAAAAATACCAAACAAAAGGAAAAAAAAGTGAAAATAATATTCTTTGTTCTGCAGTTAGTCTCCATAATTTTCTCTCTGAATGTGGATGGCATTTTCCATCCAAATTGTCTTAGATCACTGAATTGCTGAGTAGAACTAAGTCTATCAAAGTTGATCATCACACAATCTTGTTGTTGCTGTGTACTATATTTTCCTGGTTCTTCTCTCTTCATTCAGCATTAGTTCATGTGTGTCTTTCCAGGCTTTTCTGAAATCAGCCTGCTCATCATTCCTTATAGAACAATAGTATTCTATTACATTTATATGTCATCACTTATGCAGCCATTCCTCAATTGTCAAGCATCCACTCATTTTCCAATTCTTTGCCACCACAAAAAGAACTGCTACAAACATTTTTGCATGTGTAGGTCCTTTTCCCTCTTTTATGATCCTTTTTGGAATACAAACCCAGTAGTGACACTGCAGGATCAAATTTTATATACAGTTTTATAGCCTTTTGGGCACAGTTCCAAATTGCTCTCCAGAATTCCTAAATGAGTTCACAACTTCACCAACAACTCATTAGTGTCCCAGTTTTCACACATCCTCTCCAAAGTTTATCATTATCTTTTCCTGTTATCTTAGTCAATCTGAGAGATGTTACCTCAGAGTTGTTTTAAATTACATTTCTTTAATCAATAATGATTTAGAGCATTTTTCATATGAACATAGATGGCTTTAATTTCTTCCTCTGGAAATTGTCTGTTCATATCTTTTGATCATTTATCATTTGGGTAATGTGAAGTCCCTAGTTTGAGGGCAAGAGTTGGGGAGAAGAAAGACTTTGAACCAGCCACTGAATTTCTTGAGCAAAGGTAAGAGTCCTAGAGGTCTGTAGATGATAACTTACAAAATCTTACATATATATTGAATGAACCTCAAATGAAAATAGCTTTGCCATCTATGGCACAAGCATTTGAGAAAGCACAGTAAAAGATATATGTAGCCTCAGAGTAGGATATTAGTGATTGGGGGTGGGGGGGAGCTATAAATAAAGGATCTCTCAGTGGGAGATGGAGAATGGAGTTTTTTTTTCTTTTTTTTTTTTTATTTAATAACCTTTTATTTACAGGACACATGCATGGGTAACTTTACAGCACTAACAATTGCCAAACCTCCTGTTCCAATTCTTCACCTCTTACCCCCCCACCCCCTCCCCCAGATGGCAGGATGACCAGTAGATGTTAAATATATTAAAATATAAATTAGATACACAATAAGTATACATGACCAAAACACTATTTTGCTGTACAAAAAGAATCAGACTCTGAAATATTATACAATTAGCTTGTGAAGGAAATCAAAAATACAGGTGTGCATAAATATAGGGATTGGGAATTCAATGTAATGGTTTTTAGTCATCTCCCAGAGTTCTTTTTCTGGGCATAGCTGGTTCAGTTTATTACTGCTCCATTGGAAATGATTTGGTTGATCTCGTTGCTGAGGATGGCCTGGTCCATCAGAACTGGTCATCATATAGTATTGTTGTTGAAGTATATAATGATCTCCTGGTCCTGCTCATTTCACTCAGCATCAGTTCGTGTAAGTCTCTCCAGGCCTTTCTGAAATCATCCTGTTGGTCATTTCTTACAGAACAGTAATATTCCATAATATTCATATACCACAATTTATTCAGCCATTCTCCAACTGATGGACATCCATTCAGTTTCCAGTTTTTAGCCACTACAAAAAGGGCTACCACAAACATTCGTGCAGAGAATGGAGCTTGAACAAAAATAACAAAAATAATAAGTCCAGAAGCACTAGTTTGGGAAAGGGTTTGATGGAATGGAAGTCTGCCAATCATTGAGATTCCTCCTTGTGAGTCAAAATCTTTTTTAGATCAATAACGTAAAACCGTATTGTACTAGAAATGTTGGATCTAATGATAAGAAAAGAAAAAAAAAGGAATTAGAGTAAGCAATGAGGAGATAAAACTATTACTCTTTGCAGATGATATGATGGTACACTTAAAGAATCCTAAACAATCATCCAAAAAAAAACTACTCGAAACAATTAATAGCTTTAGCAAAGTTGCAGGATATAAAATAGACCTATATAAATCATCAGCATTTATATGTTACTAATGAATCCCAGCAGCAAAAGATAGAAAGAGAAATGCCAATTAAAACAATTGCAGACAAAATAGAATACTTGGTTGTCTATCTGCCAAGACAAACCCAGGAACTATAGAACATATTTACAAAACATTTTTCACACAAATAAAATCAGATTTAAACAATTGGGAAAATATCAATTGCTCATGGATAGGCCAAGCTAATCTAATAACAATGGCAATTCTACCTAAAGTAGTCTACTTGTTCAATGCCATATCAATTAAACTCCCAAACAAATAATTTTATAGAACTAGAATAAATAATAACAAAATTATCTGAACAAAAAGTCAAGAATTTTAAGGAATTAATGGAAAAAATACAAAAGACAATGGCCTATTATAAAGCAGCAATCATCAGAACCATATGGTACTGGCTAAGAAATAGAATGGTGGATCAGTGGAATAGTTTAGATACACATGACACAATAATCAATGACTACAGTAATCCAGAGTATGATAAATCCCCAAACTCTAGATTCTGAGATAAGAACTCACTATTTAACAAAAACTGCTGAGAAAATTAAGAAATGATATGTCAGAAATTCAACATAGACCTACATCTCACACTTCATACCAAAATAAAGTCAAAATGAATACATGATTTAGGTATAAAGGGTGATACTATACGCAAATTAGTGGAGCAAGGGATAGTTTACCTATCAGATCTTTGGAGAAGGGAGGAATTTATGGCCAAAGAAGTACTAGAGAACATTATGAAATATAAAATGAACAACTTTGATTACATTAAATTGATAAGATTTTGCACAAACAAAACCAATGTAGCCAAGATTAGAAGGGAAATAGAAAGCTAGGAAAAAAAAATTTTACAGCTAGTATTTCTGATAAAAGCTCAAATACAAGTCATTCTCCATTTGATAAATGGTCAAAGGATATGAACAAACAGTTTTCAGATGAAGAAATTAAAGCTATCTGTCATCATATTAAAAAAATGCTTTAAATCACTATTGAATAGAGAAATGCAAATTAAAACATCTCTCAGATTGACTAAAATGACAGAAAAGGGTAATGATAAATATTGGAATGGATGTTGGAAAACTAGGACACTAATGCATTGTTGGGGGAGTTGTGAAATGGTCCAACTACTCTGGAGAGCAATTTGGAACTATGCCCAAGGGGTTATAAAACTGTGCATATCCTTTGATCTAGCAGTGCCACTACTGGGTCTGTTTACCAAAGAAATCAGAAAAGCCCACATGTGCAAAAATGTTTGTAGCAACTCTTTTTGTGGTAGCAAAGGACTGGAAAATGAGTTCATGCCCATCAACTGGGAAATGGCTGAATAAATTATAGTATATGAAAGTAATGGAATATTCTTGTTTTATAAAAAAAAATAATGAGTAGGCTGATTTTAGAAAGACCTGGAAAGATTTACATGAAATGATGCTGAGCAAAACAAGTGGGATTAGGAAAACATTGTATACAGCAGCAAGATTGTTTGATGATTAACTATAATAGACTTGGTTCTTCTTAGTGATTCCATTATCCTAGGCAATCCCAATAAATCTTAGATGGAAAACACCATCCACTCCAGAGAGAACTTTGTAGACTGATTGTAAATCAATACATGATTCACTTTGTTTTTCTTTTTCTTCTGTTTTTTTTCTTTTGTAGTTTTTCCCCTTTGTTCTGCTTTTTCTCTCCCAACATGATTCATAAGGAAATATCCCCTCCCCACAAAAGAATGTATAGATATGATTAAAAATGCTCATATGTAACTGGGGAAAAATAAAAAATACATAAAACCTAATGAATTAGTTATATCTCCTAGCTTTGAGTCAAAATATGATCATGTCTAAATTTTCATACAAGTCACTGATTAATGTAGATCAGAAGAAAAAAAATCAATGAAAGATCCCCAAGATGACATTTGCCACTTCCTCTAAGTTGACATCAAACAGTACTCTTTGAGTCAATCATTCTCCCAATTTGAAATCTACTGAGGAATACCATATTCTTGTTTAGATCTCTTTTTTTTCTCTCTGTCTGTCTGTTCATCTGTTATCCACAGAATAGCATAAGAGACTCAGTCAATATTCTCTGGTCAAATCAAGACATACTGTATTTATGGAATTCCTCTGATTTTTCAGTCTAGTATTCTTTGAAACTTCAATTGCTCTGTGGTTTTTATGGATATAACTATTCCCTCTACCAATATCAAATCTTTTTATATTGTGGAATTCTTCCTCATAGTTTTTAATAGGTGGTTCAGTGGACAGAGGATTGGATCTTGAATCAAGAAGGCCTGAGTTCAGATCCAAACTCAGATATTTATGAGCTGTGTTACCCTGAACAAATTACTTTTAACTTCTGTATGTCTCAGTTTCCTCATCTACAAAGTGGGAATAATAATCATAGCAACTACCTCCCAAGATTGTTGAGAGGATAAAAAAATGAGATGTTTGTAAAGCACATTCCAAACCTTAAAGCATTGTTGTCATCATTATTTTTATTTACATAATGCACAGGTTCTTTTAATATTTCATGGTCAGAACTCAGACTATTATGTATTTTTCTTGCCAACTAACAAGTTCATGTCCTTTCTCAGAAATTAATGTCTCTGATGATGTCTTGTATCACTTCTAGTGCACATATTGTCGTTGATATTATATTGCTACTTCCTACATACAACCACCATGTGTCTTCCTATTTTTCTTCATTTGCAATTCTTTTTCTTCTTAGACCCTGAAGTTCCATGATTTACAATCTGCATTGGTAATTTTGAAAAAAATTGGTAACTTTTTAAAAGTTGGACTTTTGCAGTAGGAAGCACATTGACATCACTGAAAGCGCATAGTAGTCTCTGATATTCAGGACAGCCTGAGCTGCTCCTTTGATTCTAGCCTTGCTCATTGTCTATTTACAGTATGTATCCCAAGATATCTGAGTTAAGAGACTGATTAAAGGGCCATCTTATTTAACTGCCTATTATAGTCTAGGCAATATGCATTCTCTATTCATTTGATTTACCCCCATGTAGACTATTAGATCAATTTTTTTTTTGAATGACCATGTATCTCTTCAAGGAGGCCATGTCCTGTTCCATGGCTTAGTGAAGACAGAATAATGTTATCCACAAATGAGAGTGTTCAGTATCTCTAGGCAATACATCCTTCTCCCCAGGCTATCTTTATTTTAGTGACACTAGAAAACACATTTGTCATTCAAGCAGATGACTCTATGTTTTATATCTTTGTAGGTGTTGCTGCTGAAAGGAAAGTTGAAAAAAGTTACCTCTGCTGTTGCACGTATCATGAAATTCTTATATTCCATGATAGAAATGGAAATTATTATTATGTAGTCATAATATACTCATGAAAAACACCTTGTTCGAAAAAGACTTTGCAGTTACATTTTGTTGTAATAATAGTAATAAAAGCTAGCATTTATATGGAGATTCAAGGTTTACAAGGTGTCTTACAAATATAATTTCATTTTATCTTCACAGCAATCCTGGAGATTGTGCTATTATTGTTATTTTACAGTTAAAGAAACTGAGGCAGTCAGCATTTAAATGACTTGCCCAATGTAATACAGTTAATGAGTGTCTAAGGCTGAATTTGAATTCAGGTCTTTCAAACACCAGGTAGTTTTGTTTCATAAAGCACATTACAAAACTTAAAGCACCGTTCAAATGCTAATTGTTATTATATATTGCTATATATTATATGTTACATGTATTATACTATATATTATCTCATATTATGTGATGTTATGTCATATTACCTATTATATAATATTGTTACCTATCATTATATATTACATGTCATATATTGTATGTTATGTTAGATGTTATATATAATATTATAATATGTTTATATATTCTATATAATATTGTTATACAAATAATGCACAGATTTCAAAAATATTTCATAAATATAAAATGAGTATTTGGATTATTACCATCTTCTATTCACTATCCCACATAACTGTCTCTACTAAATCAGTTGTTTTCCAGGATTTTTTTTTATAATTAACAAAAAATAAACAAAACAGGATTTTCTATTTTCTACAAGTGTCAGTCAGTTTTGTGACATGATGTGGTCTGTAATAGAAAGTCATCTTTAAAAGCTCGTTTATGCCTTTCTCAAAGAGGACAGTGCATAGTCATAGTCATGAAAATTTTACAGAAATAACAAAAGAGGCATGTAGATTGCTAATTTTTTTATTGTTGTTTATTTATTTGTAAGAATACTAATGTTATTTCCACTCTTTTAGACTCTTCACCTCTGGGAATTTTCTTGAAAAAGTGATTCCCAAAAACATTTAAAGTGCTAGTAACTCCAACATGACACAATTTAGAGGGCCTAATAAAAAGACAGTGGCTATTGAAACCATACTACCTCTGAGTGATCACTACTTAACCTCAGAACCATTTTTGATTTTTCCTTCTTTCTTATTGCCTGTCCTACCCGCACTGTATCAAATTAGTTGTCAAAGCTTAAAAATACAGCTATTTCTTCCATGTCATGGAGATCGGGAACATAGTGCCCCCACAGTTTTGAAAATATGTGTAAAATTTTTGTCCCTCCCTTTGTACTAGAAATATGGGAATTTTTCTCTTTTTTATGGGATGTTTATAGTACCTTTTTGTAAAATTTGGGTTAAGTACTTGGTATTAGGTTCTGCATCATCTTCTGGCTGTTGCCTATCATCTGCAGCTTTCACAAAACTCCCCCAAAATTCCTATTTAATTTCTTATGATGATCTGAAATCAATCAAAAGTATGATGGGGAAGTCTTGATGTGGAAAAAATAACTCTGAAAGATTATTCTTAACATTTCCTTCATTTCTGTTTTTTCTTACTACATCTTTACTACATACATATACTACATATTTTCACTACACAGTAATCCATGGATTACTGAGATGTCATCTGAATTGATTTCTCTGGCTCTTTCTTTTTCTCCAAAACATTCTTCATGCAGCTACCAAAGTAATCATTCTAATGCACAAGTCTGACTGTCATTCCTCTGCTGAAAGTCTTTTGTGGCTTTTCTTATAAATAAAATAAGAAGTCTTTATATAACCCAGCTTTCAAGATTTTCTACACTTCTGCTCCACTTAAGTGTTTTTATTTCATGTTATTCCATTTCACACAAAAAAAATCACATTTCACATCTATGCTTGAACTCAGTTGGTCTATTCCCTAATCTCATCTTGCCCTGTCCTTCCCACAGGCCTAAGAACCTGTGCTACCTAATACTCACTATGAAATTCTTCCTCTCCTACAACTCCTCATCTCTGCTTCTTTTCCTTCTTCAAGCATTACCTCATTCCCCAAAAGAGACATGTTCCTGCCAGTCTTAAATCTTCTGGACTACTCTGATAGACTTAGTTTATGTATACAGGATAAATAGCATGGCTTACTGAATAGGTTACTGGCTTCTAAAGCAGGAAGACCTTGATTAGAGTCCCAGCTTTTACACGGACTGGCTTGTGACCATAGTCATGAATTTAACTCTTTTGGGGTCTAAGAACCCCTTTAAGACTCTAAGTTTTGGAGAAGATATCTGCATTTTGTTATTCAGTCATTTTTCATGTCCTACTCTTCATGATCCTATTTGGGGTTCTCTTGGCAAAGATACTGAAGTGGCTTGCCATTTCATTCTTTAACTCATTTTACAGATGAGTAAACTGAGGCAACAAGGTTAAATGACCTATCCAAATCACAGAGCTAATAAGTGTCTAAGGACAAATTTGAACTCATGAAGATGAGTCTTTCTGTCTCCAAGCCTGGCACTCAATTCACTGTCCCACCTAGCTGTCCCCAGTGCTACCTGCATTGGTAAAAGGAAATTTTATACCTGAAAGTTCCCCCTACCAAGTAAATCACAGTTCCTATTCTAAGCATTTAATCCTTTTTCTAAACTTTAATTATTATTTATGTGCTTATCTTCTATCTTTACTAAATTATAAGATCCTTGAGAGAAAGTCCTGTGTGTTTAAAAAAATTTTTCTTAAAATCTCCATTTCCCACAAGCTATTTACATCACTTTTGGCTTCTTCGGTCATCCTTTCTTCTCCAGTAAATTCATCGCTGGGAAATCTCATTATACTGAAAGTTTGAATCAGCTTTGGTATTCATCTCATTATTGCCCTCTGCCCCCTCTGATAGGACTTCTAACCTGAAGGGCAAAGCCATAGATTCTAAAGCCTTCATTTAAAAAGTCTTCCCATTTCTCATCAGTCTCATTGCTTTTGGACTTCTTTGGACTTTTCCATCATGCCCCAATGACCAGTTGGGGACCTTATCCCCTACCTCCCCAATTTTTTAGCTTCCTTTTGGATGTCATCTTCTCCTGTTACACTGAAAACTCCTTGAAGGCAGGGACTGATTTTATTTATATTTTTATTTGCATCACAAGCACTTAATACAATGCCTGGCACATAGTAGTATGGCTCCAGAGAGGAAAGTGAGGCAGGTGATCTTGCCCAGCCCTCCCTCACTTCAATCCAATTCTTCGTGGTATAGTGGATGGAGTGCTGGACAAGGAAAAAAGGATCTGAATTCAAATTTTCCTCAGATACTTACTAGCTGTGTGGCCCAAGGTAAGTCATATAAATTCTCTCAGGCTCAGTTTCCTGTCCTAGAAAATGGGAATAATAATCGTAGTTGCCCCTCAGAATTATTGTGAGGATCAAATGAGATATGCTAAGTACTTTATAAATGCTATGGCATGATTTAAATGATAGTTATTATTCTTATTATTGATTATCATCATTATTATTTTACTTATATTGTCTACTTCCTTTTTGATTTGGGGACCCAACTAAAGATGTATTATTTCATCTCACCTAATTTCTAATTTGGAGTGAGGCTATTGTTTTTTAAAAAAACAAAAACACAACACTTGTACCTGACTGAATTTCTTTTTTCCTTTCTCCGCTCCCCCTCCCCCCATATTCTACCTGTCACTCCATAAAACAGCCCTATGCACCTGTTTCCTATGAATACTTTAAGCATCTATCTTTATCTTTTTCCCCATAGTAGCAATTTGATAATTTGATAAAGAAATGCAACAAAGACTGGAAAATGTGATTTAATTCATAATTTATAAAGAACTATATTTTTATTTCTCAAAGACACAGAGAGATAACATCCAAGGCAGGAAATATTTTCAATGAAAGAAACTTCTGGCAGAACAGAGGACAGTTGCTTATGGATTTAAAACAAATCTAGCTATGCAGAGAAAAATAGACTTCAGGGAATCTAGGTTAGCTACCTGCTCAAGGTCTCTTGTGAGACTTCATGAAAAGAAAATGAATATTTAGACTTAGTTGTAACAAATCATATTGGCCACATGTACTCTTTCCATGTATATATCATCACCATTGTAGTTGTGCCTATTTTTCTTGTAGAATACCATAAGTTAGGGCAGGAAGACAGAGAAGGGATGTTTCACAGTTACTGTTCTTATTATGCCATCTTAAATACCATTGTTTTGATTTAGTTGTGACTTCTGCTTATTTATGGGTGATAATAACTTGTAGTTTTAAGAGTATACACCTATAAGTGTTCTTAATAGGTTTTTTTTGTATTAACTCCTTTGGCACAATGGTAAAGGCAATGGATCCTTTATCAATAATGTTTTCAACTAATCAAAAAAAATGCTAAATTTCTGTTAGAAATTAGTGAAAATCTTTCTGTTGTTTTGTTTTCTTTCTCATTTTCTTCCTTTTTAAGCTGCTTTTTCTTGTGCAGCATGATAATTGTAGAAATATGTATAGAAGAATTGCACATGTTTAACATATATTGGATTACTTGTCATCTAGGGAGAGGGTGGGGAGAAGGAAGGGAGAAAAAAAGTTTAGGTTTTGCAGGTGTGAATGTTGAAAAGTATCTATGCATGTGTTTTGAAAATAAAAACTTTATTTAAAAAATGAGTGAAAATAAAGATGTCAGGTTTTTTTTCCATCCAAATTCCTCGTGCCCTTAAAATCCAACCATAAGGTCAATGAGTCATTGGGTCCCAGTTTAATGACTCTATTCTAGAACCTGTAAGAGTAACTTCCTTATGAAGGATGCAGTCCATGAGGAAATTAGGGAGGGAGTTTCTGTAGAGGTATTAATAATAATAGTAATAGCTAAATTTTTATAGTACTTACTGTGTCAGGCACTGTGCTCAGTATTTTATAATTACCTCATTTGATCTTTACAACATCACTAGGAAATAGGTGCTATATTATGCCCATTTTATAATTTAGAAAACTGGAGCAAGGAAGACTTAAGATGTCTTGTCCAAGGTCACAAGTATTTAAGAACTCAGGTCTTCCTGATTTCAGACTCTGCACTCTATCCTCTGTACCACTTTAACCCTTCTTAGCATTTAGCACTATGCCTTGCACAGAGTAGAACCTCAGTAAATATCTGCTGAATTTAAAAATGTAGTCTCAGATTTTAAAATACAGTATTTCTTACTTGGCTTAAGAAGGACCAACAATTAGATTTGTTTATTTAACTATGATACATCAACATTCTCTTCCCGCCCTTCACCCCCCAACCCAGGATGTTTTTCACATACTGCTCCCCACTCCTCAATTCTAATATTAAAATAATGTTCTTTATTTTAGCCCTGACTCACAAGATAGTTGTACTAATAAGAAACAAGGGAAAAAGTAAGTGTGAGCTGGTGAGTCAGCTTTGTTGCTCAAGCAATTTAGAGTTCTTTTCTAAAGAGCTCTCCAGTGACTCACATAAGCTGGAGAACATTAAGCAAAATGGAGCATAGACCTGCTAAAATGTCACAATCCTCACACACAGATGTTTTCTTCTATTCCCTTCAGAAAAAAATTCTTTTCGTAATCCAGGCCTGTCTGGCAATCTAAGCTCTGAACTTACAGAATTTTCTTGCAGGCCTACTTTGGAGTATGGTTTGACAAGTTAACTAATGTCTACCTCCACACCATTGACAGATATAATTGCAGATGTGTCCAGAGGTTTCTAATAGGAAACTTAGAAGTTCTAGCCAACCTCTTTATGATTGGAGCCTAGAATTGTAAAGTCACAGATCCTGGGAAGGCTGTGATTTCATTTCTGGCAGGAAAGTAGGATAAAAGTAGCCAACCTCACCCACAAATTCCAGGCTTCCTAAATGAATCCTTCTATGATGAAGTTTGAGAAGAATATTCTTATCCTCGCTCAGAAATTAGGTTGAATACAAGATTATGTGATGATCAACTGTGATGGACATGGCTCTTTTAAAAAATGAGGTGATTCAGGGCAATTCCAATAGATTTGTGATGAAGAGAGCCATCTGCATCTAGAGAGACACTGTGGGGACTGAGTGTGGATTACAACATAGTAATTTCACTTTTGCTATTGTTTGTTTGCTTTTTTTTCTCTTTCTCATTTTTTCTCTCTTTGATCTGATTTTCTTGTGTAGCATTATAAATGAGGAAATGTTTAGAAGAATCTCATGTTTAAATTATATTGGGTTACTTGTGCTCTAGGGGAGGGGATAGATGGAGAAGAAGGGAGAAAATTTTGGAGTACAAGGTTTTACAGGGTAAATGTTGAAAACTATCTTTGGGGGTAGCTAGGCGGTGCAGTGGATAGAGCACCAGCTCTGAAATCAGGAGGACCTGAGTTCAGATTTGACCTCAGACACACTTCCTAGCTATGTGACTCCGGGCAAGTCACTTAACCCCAATTGCCTCAGCAGGGGGGAAAAAACCTATTTTTGTACGTATTTTGAAAAAAAAACTATTATTATAAAAAATAAGAGATTAGGTTGAATCCAAGGAATGGCAGCTGAGGTAGAAATAAAGCAGTTATAAGGTTAGACAATGCCCAAGGGCTCTGCTAGTTGTGGGTCTGAATCACAAAGAGTTAAAATAAATCCCACTTCTGTGAGCTAAAAGAGTTGAGTCTTCTCCCCTTCTTCCCCCTCCCCCCCCAAATAGGGAAAAGATTTTTTTCAAAAGAAAACCAACAGGTGGCAGCATCAGAAATTTAGTAGAAACATTAATAGATGGCAGACAAAGAGGACCAAGTAGACTGGCAGAAGACTCTAGCCATTTGTAGAAGGGGTGCCACCACCATATGGCATCACCAGAACAGCAGATGAATTCAGCAGCTCTGGGAGGAAACAGACAGCATCAGAGGCAGAAAGGGGTTCCAGTGGAGATGTAACCCTAGGATTGTGGATTATTAATGAATCAAAGAGCCAATACAAGCTGAGTACCATGCAGGGAGAAGGAAGAGAAGCCAGCTGGCACCTGTGTCATTATGACTCTGAACTCGAATGGAGACCTCGAACAGATTGCAGCTCAGACCTGAGAATATTTAGGGATGCAACTCAGACTTTATTCCAGAGTCAAGAAACCAGAGAACAAAACCAGTTAGAAGGTTGACAGTAGGTAATAAGAGCTTAATTGGAAAAATGAAAATGAAAATAGAATGGAGAAGGTAGATACAAAGCATGCTTTATTGGGGCTTCAAAAGAAAAATGTCAAATAATTCTGAAGTTTTGAGCCTTGGGAGGATGACTGTTTCACAGAGAAGATGGAAATTATCAGCAGGTTTAGTTGGGGAAATCAGGGATGTTGGAGTTAGGGAATAATGTTTTGTTTTAGACAAAATACAATCTGATTTAAAAGGGGGGAATTGTTTTCATTCATTAACTAACAGTACCAGGCTCTGGAGAGAGTCATTTGAAGCAGTTGCTGTATTCTCAAAAAATCATTGTGACTTTAGTTCATAACCTGACAGAGCATTACTGATGTACTCTTTGCCTCCTGGCAGAAAAGAGAGAAGCACAAAGAACAATGTAAAGAATATTGATTACCGATATGTTCGATATAATTAGAAGTCTGGCATGGGGTTCATGATTTAGGTATGAAGAGTGATAGTATAAGCAAACTAGTAAAACAAGTCTGCCTGTCAGATCTGTGAAGAAGGGAAAAATTTATGTCCAAAGAAAAATTAGATAACATTATGGAATGCAAAATAGATAATTTTGATTACTGTGAATTAAAAAGGTTCTGCACAAACAAAACCAATGTAGGAAAGATTAGAAGGGAAGCAGAAATCTGGGAAACAATTTTGATAGACAGTGTTCCTGATAATGGGCTCATTTCTAAAATATAGAGAGAACTGAGTCAAATTTATAAGAATATAAGCCATTGCTCACCTGATAAATGGTCAAAGGATAAGAACAGATAATTATCAGATGAGGAAATTAAAGCTATTTCTAATCATATGAAAAAATGCTCTAAATCACCATTGATTAGAGAAATGCAAATTAAGATAGCTCTGAAGTATCACTTCACACCTCTCAGATTGGCTAAGATAACAGGAAAATAAAATGATCAATGTTGGAAATGTGGGAAAACTGGAACATTAATGCATTGTTTGTGGAGTTGCATAATGATTCAGCCATTCTGGAGAGCAATGTGGAACGATGCCCAAGGGGCTATAAAACCATGTATACCTTTTGATCCAGCAGTACCACTTCTGGGTCTGTATCCCAAAGAGATCATAAAAGAGGGAAAAGGACCCACATGTGCAAAAACGTTTGTAGCAGCTTTTTTTTTGTAGTATCAGGGACCTGGAAATTGAATGGATGTCCATCAGTTGGGGAATAGCTAAATAAGTTATGATATATAAATGTAATGGAATATTATTGTTCTATAAAAAATGATTATCAGGCTGATTTCAGAAAAGCCTGAAAAAACCTACATGAACTGATGCTGAATGAATTGAGCAGAACTAAGGGAATCTTGTAGATAGTAACAGCAAGATTATGTGATAATAAATTGTGCTTCTCAATAATGTGGTGATTCAAGACAATTCCAATAGACTTGGGATAGAAAATACCATTTGCATCCAGAGAGAGAACTATGGAGACTGGGTGTGATTCAAAAACATTATTTTCACCTTTCTTTGTTTATTTGCTTTTTCTTTCTTATAGTTTTTCCTTTTTGGTATGATTTTTCTTGTAAAACATGTTAAACATTGGAAATATGTTTAAAAGAATTTACACATATTTAACCTATATCAGATTGCTTGCTCTCTTGGGGAGAGAGTAGGTAAGGGAGGCAAGGAGAAAAATTTGGATCTAAATTTTATAAAAATAAATATTGATAGACCTCTGATAGAAAGAGCCATGCACAATGCAACATGCAAAATGGAAGCCAGTAATAAATCTCAGTTCATTAGGCTCTGGTCTTAATGGTCTGTGTTTCCAGCATGGTACCAGTCCAGTAGTGCAGGGAGGGACAGAGCCCGAGGGAATAGCTACACTACAAAACAGGGTAATAGGACTCCCTACATGAAGGAAGTAAATCCCCCAGAGGCAAGGAGAGATGCAGCCACTGATGGCAGCCACATGATGTCAATGATAGTGGTCTCTTGGGTCCAGATCAAAATGATGCAATCAAACCTGTTCCTGGAAATTTACAGAAAGATTAGATGAAGACACCAATAGCAATCTCCTTTACTGGCATTATCAAGAACACATGGATAATTGAAGACCACAGATGGGGTGGAAGAGGCAGGAGCAATAAAATACAGGTAGTAAAACAGTGCAATAATACCCAACTTTGGAGGCAGGATTGTTTTACCTCCAGAAGAAAATTCTGAAATGAGGAGGATAACAAGGGATTACCAACAGAAATGTTTCCAGGACCTTTTGGACACCAGAGTTCTTTAGGTCATGATAGAAGGACAGTCTATAATGATCCTGAAAAAAACTACTCCCAGGAACTGGTGTGTTGATACTCAAGGAAGCCCTGGGCTCAAGAAGTTGGGCATCTGGGAATTTCAGTTATTTTATAGGTAAGAAATGGGTCATGCTCAGGTCTGTCTAGTTAGCTTCTTACTTCTGAGATCACAGTTTGGGAGTGACAAAGCAATGAGACTTCCATAGGGGAGAAGGGAAGTGGAAAGAAAGGGAAGAGAAGGAGGAAGGTGCATGGCTGAGGTACAAACAGTTTGTGGGTTAAAAATATTAGGCCTGAAAAAAAATGATTTTTCTAAAATTAATGGGAATCAAGCATTAGTTGAGTCTAGAGAATTGGAAAGCTGTATTCCCTGAAGCCAGACAGTCCAATAAAGAGTGGGAGAATGTGAGAAGATGCTACTCTAATAGAAGATCATCCCAGAAGGATTAATTAGAATGTGGCACAGAGCCCTGATAGGGAGTCTACTTTGGAAGCACCCATATTCTTGACTGCTTAGGCTGAGAGCCACTCAGCAGGTAATATTAGGAATAATGAACATGGCTGTGGTGAAGATGACATTTGGTCTGTGGTGGTCACAATAAGGCATCCTCCTCTTGGACTGAACAATGTTGAAAATATTGAATATAAATTTTTCTGGCTATGCAAGCCACTCTAAAAGAATTCTCTACAAAAATTATTGTTAATTTTAAAAGTTTTTAATTTAATTTTTAATTTTTTAAATTATTTATTTGTTTTAAATTTAAATTTAATTTAATGTTAAAATTAAATTTATTTTTTAAAAAATTAATTTAATTTAAAAGACAAGAATTTCAATCAATATTATAACCCACCTAAATATGTGTACATGTCTATAGAGTTATATATGATATATATTTGTAGTAATATTTATACAACATATACATGAAGGCATTTAAACATACATATATAGATATATACATATACATACATAGACACAAATACATGAATGTAGGGGGTGATTAGGAGGACTAACATTTATGGTGTGAGGGCTTGCTGAGCCCTTTTCAGTGCCATCCATCCACATTTGAGGTCCATCTGATTCACCTAATTCTCACCTGTGATGATAGGAAGCTGTGATAAAACCGTCTCAGCAGATGGACTAAACCAGGTTGAAACCTTAAAATCTGTCAGTGAGTGCAAGGATGGCTTCCTCAAGCACGGGGAGACTTTCTCCGGTAGAATGGGCAGATGAGAATAATTTGTTCCAACGGCCATGAAGGCAACTGAAGCAGGGGTTGTGAAGCACTCAGAGCTTGGTCAGACATCAAAGACCACCATCTCAGGTCAGTGATGGTCATCTTGATTTTGTCCTTCCACCAGACTTGGATGATTCAGGAAGAGAAAATGAGTCTGACAACTTTGTGTCTCACTTAAATCCACTACACACACAAGTTAAGACATCACTGTGTGATGTTTTTTGTCCTCTTCAAAAATGAAGGATAAACAACATATACATAAATACATCCTCTCTCCTCCCTTCTTCTCTTCTTTCTCTGTCTCTATATCTATCTGTCATTTCTTACTTGATAGTGTTATCTAGAGGACTGATGAACAAATTTCTCTCTATAGTTGCATTTTTTCCAGGAAATCTTAACATATATATGAATAACACAATGTTGAAGAATAACCTTTAATACTGAATTTTATTCTTCTTGGTCATATACATTTTATAGGCTGCAATCCATAATACAACATGATTTTGTGTTAGTTATGCAATAATGTATTATATATATGAAATTATGGTCAACTATAAAAGTTGTCTAAGAAGGTATAATGGGAAAAAAACCTCGAGAGAGGATCTGGATTCAAATCTTAACTCTAACACTAACTGTGTGTCCATGGGAAAGGTACTCAACCTGGGCATTGCATGTAATATGATGAGATTAGACTAGAGGGTCTCTGAGGATGATTCCAGATCAAAATACCCATTACCTCCACTCTTTTTTCATATTTCTCATCAAAGATACCCTCGATAGGGGTATTCTACCAAGATTTTAAAAAGATAAAAAATTAGTAACATTTTTTGGCAAAACATCATGCCAAAAACTTTTTTTGGTAATAATTCCTTCATATTTCACCTTTAGCTTATCTTAAAATATAGTATGGATTTTGTTTTTTTCTCTTTTTGATGGTTTTTTTTACCTAGAAATTTGTTTCCAAAATAACTTCTGTGCTAGTAGTCAGAGATTTATTGTTTCTTAAAATGTAGACAATTTCATTTTTTTCTTATGTTATTTAGTGAACCCCATGACTAGTTCCTTGCCATCATATGTACTCGATGACATCCATAATAACTCAGATGAAATCAGCCTAGCAATTCACATAGGAAAAACTAAATAAGTGAAAAAAGTCAAATTCTCAAAGTTATAACATATCATAGGATGGACAGGCCATTGATTCAGTCCATTGAAACATGTCTTAACAGCAACTACAGATGGACAATGAGCTAGGCCCAAAATTGAATACGAGACAGACAGTGGGTTATATTACATTTGAGGGAATAGGACCATCTTCAAAAATCCTAATCAGCTTCTGGATACACACAAACTATCTTTAAACAGTAATATTCTCTGTATGATGGTAGGAATCATGAATTATAGAATACCAGTTTATGAATAAATAAAAATGTGGGTGACCCAAAGGCCAATGATGAAATGCCGTCTAGATAATTGCCTGCAGCATGCTGCTTATGACTTCCATCAAAGAAGGGCCATAAAAATATGGTATAAAAATATTATCAAGAAAATGTATGAAAAAAATTTAAAAAGAGAATGTATGACCAAAAGAGAAAATGGATAATAATAATAATAATGATAATTTTTGTTGTTATGTCATTTCAGTTGTGCCTGACTCTTTGTGATCCCAATTGGGGCTTTTTTAACAAAGATATTGGACTGGTTAATTATTTCCTTTTCTAGTCTTTGTTATAAATGAGGAAACTGAGGCAATTAGGATTAAGTGACTTGCTCAAAGTCACATAGCTGTTATGTGTCTGAGGTAAGATTTAAACTCTAAAAGATGAGTCTTATGGATTCCAAGACTAGTGATTTATCCACTGTGCCACTTAGGTGTCCTAACAATAATAATTAGCATTTATATAGCTTTTTAAGATTTATAAATAATTTTAAAAATATCATCTCATTTTATGCTCACAATGATTCTAGAAGGTAATAACTGAGGTTAAATCCCAGCTTCTTAAACCTTGGTTCACAGTCCCATATAGAGTCTCATAACTGAATGTGGGGGCTGCAAAAATATGGTTTATTATTTGCATGCCTATCTATTTACTTACACACTCAGGGTCTCATAAAAATTTCTTGGACAAAAAAGGGTCACGAGTAGAAAAAATTTTAAGGATCTCTTGGTTAAATGACTTATCCAAATCATGCATCAGGCAATTGTTTGAGGCAAGATTTGAATTCATGTCTTCTAACTTTAGGTCTAACACTATTCTACTATCTAGCTAGATGAGTAAGGAATATACCAAGATAACAGACAAATAACCTGAATAATTCACTGGGACCCAGAAAATATTAAAAGACAGTCATATATTGGTTAGAATCTGTATGGAGATAAAATGAGGTGGTATGTGCTATACTTTGTCCCACTGGGAAACGTTATAAAGAGACTGCAGGTGGGAAAGGAAGACTCAGTTTTATTATGTACAAGTATACACTTCTCTTACACATCATTATGATTCTCCTGGAAGCAACTGCTCAGCATCCTCCATGTGGAGATGCCATCTGAGCAAGCACACGTGCCAGACCCCCATTAAATTGGTTTTTATTTTGTTGTTAAGCCTAAAAACATTGCTTCATATGGTTGAAAAAGGCAATAAATTTTTCATTGCCTTTTAGTAGAGAGTTAGATATTCTTTCTTTGTTCTTATCTCAAACTGAATCACATTTCTAAAATTAATTATTGATTCTAATACAAAAACTGAAGATAAGTAAGTTTTTCTTACATTATTTCCAGAAGGTTGTTGTTTTGGTAATTTACCTGTGGATTTAAAATCAGTCATTAAAGATTTGTGAAAGTATTTCCTCAAGTGCTTATAACTAATGCTTGAACTTCCTCTTATATTCAAGTTTGAAAGTTCAGAGAATGAAGGAAACATTTCACAATTATTCTCTGTCATGTTTCAGCCAAACTTTTAACTTTTAAAAAAATTAACTTTGGGGATTTCATTATACAAATTGAAGACTAATTTTAATATATAGGAGATTCGAAGTTAAGTCACTGATAAAAGAAAAGAGATCAAATAAGTAAGCAAGCTTTTTAGTTTACCATGAAAATATTTAACCTAAATCTTACACTCTCAGTGGGCCTATTTATCTGTTTTATGATAACCAATGGATTTGAACAGTAATTTGTAAATGCTTGTGTTCAGTTTATAACCTAGATTGCAAACGTATTAATTCAATGCTCTGCTTTTAATATACTTTACAAACTCTACTGATTATTCTTATAATTATATATATATGTATATATATATATATATATATATATATATATAACTGAGCAATTTTTTTGCTTCTAAATATACGTGGCTAATTTGGAACTAAGATCAAAAAGTTATAAAACGGTATATACCCTCTGATCCAGCCGTGTTACTACTGCACTTATATCCCAAAGAGATCTTAAAAGAGGGAAAAAAGAGGGAAACATGTGCAAAAATGTTTGTGGCAGGCCTCTTTGTAGTGGATAGAAACTGGAAACTGAGTGGATGCCCATTAATTGGAGAATGGCTAAATAAATTATAGTTTATTAATGTTATGGAATATTATTGTTCTGTAAGAAATGACCAATAGGATGATTTCAGAGAAGCCTGGAGAGACTTACATGAACTGATCCTGAGTGAAATGAGCAGAACCCAGAGATCATACACTTCAACAAGAAGACTATATGATGATCAATTCTGATGGACATGGCTCTTTTCAACAATGAGATGATTCAAACCAGTTCCAATTGTTCAGTAATGAAGAGAGCAATTTACACCTAGGGAGAGAACTGTGGGAACTGAGTGTGGACCACAACATAGCATTTTCACTGTTTCTGTTATTGTTTGCTTGCATTTTTGTTTTCCTTCTCAGGTTTTTTTTCTTTCTTTCTAGATCCGATATTTCTTGTGCAGCAAGATAACTACATAAATATGTATACATATATTGGATTTAACATATATTTTAATATATTTAACATATATTGGACTACCTGCTATCTAGGGGAGGGGATAGGGGGAAGGAGGGGAAAATTTGGAACAGAAGGTTCCAAAAAAAAAGGCTTTAATAAAAAATTTTAAAAGCTATAATAAAAAATAAATACACATGGCTAATAAGATAAGTAATTTTATCTGTCACTTCTTTAATTTTCATTTTTATACCAGAATGGCTGCCATTTGTATTTGTTGCCTCATGTGTACATAGTCTAACACATTACCAATCAAGAAGTAAATTACCAACTTGTTAATATATCGACTTAATTAATTCTAAACTAATTGTTTTAAAAGATACTTTAGTGGAACACAATAATTCTTTTTTTTTATTATCAGCAATTCTTCTTATCATTATCACAGTAATTAAAATTACTATAAGATAAAAGAATGCTTCCCTTTTTTTCCCCTTATATGCCCTCAATATGAATGCTTGTTTAACTTTGTTTCCAGAATTTCTTTAAAACGTTTTTACACTTCTGTCTTCTCCAGTAAATTGTCCCTACTGTCATATCTATTATCTTGCTAAGATTCAATCTTTTTCCTGATTCACTGGCTTCTTTCCTGCTGTTGATAGCAGGGAATTTTCCTTAATCCTTAAAAAAAAAAAAAAAAAAAAAAAAAAAAAAAAAAAAAAAAAAAAAAAAAACTTTAAATAATACAATTTTCAGATGAAGAAATTAAAACCATTTCTAGTCATATGAAAAGGTGCTCTAAATCACTATTGATCAGAGAAATGTAAATTAAGACAACTCTGAGACACCACTACACACCTCTCAGGAAAAGATAATGACAAATGTTGGAGGGGGTGTGAGAAAATTGGGATACTAGTGCATTGTTGGTGGAATTGTGAATGGATCCAGCCATTCTGGAGAACAATTTGGAACTATGCTCAAAAAGTTATCAGATTGTGCTTAACCTTTGACTCAGCAGTATTACTACTGGGCTTATCGCCCAAAGAGATCTTTAATGAGGGAAAGGGACCCAAATGTGCAAAAATGTTTGTGCCAGCCCTTTTTATAATGGCAAGAAACTTGAAACTAAATGGATGCCCATCAGTTGGAGAATGGCTGAGTAACTTATGGTATATGAATGTTATGGAATATTATTGTTCTATAAGAAATGATCAGCAGGATGATTTCAGAGAGTCCTGGGGAGACTTGCTTGAACTGATGCTAAGTGAAATGATTAGAACCAGATCATTATACATGGCAAGAACAAGATTATATGATGATCAATTCTGATGGATGTGGCTCTTTCCAACAATGAGATGATTCAGATAAGTTCCAAAAATCTTGTGATGAAGAAAGTCATCTACACCCAGAGAAAGGACTATGGGATTTGAGGGTGAATCACAACATAGTATTTTTATTCTTTCTATTGTTGTTTGCTTGCATTTTGTTTTTTCTCAGTTTTTTTTTCCTTCTTGGTCTGATTTTTCTTGTGCAGCAAGATAATTGTAATAATATGTATATATATATATATATATATATTAGATTTAACATATATATGTGTGTATATATGTATATGTATATATATATTTTTTTTAACAATTTAACATGTATTAGATTACCTGCCCTCTAGAGTAGGGGGTAAGGGAAGGAAAGGAAAATTTGGAACACAAGGTTTTGCAAGGGTCAGTGTTGAAAAAATTACCCGTGCATATTTTTTGTAAATAAAAAGCTTTAATAAAAAAATTTAAAAACCCTTTATTTGCTCAACCTATCTTTAATAGCTCTTATCCTTTAATTTTCCTTCTCTTGGCAAGAAGAGAAAACCATCTCCATTAGGTGACTTCACTTCCTCTTTCTTACTTGCTTTTAAGACTTCTTGAAATCTTGTTTCAAACTTCATCATTATTCAACTGAAACTATATACCTTCCAAAGTTCTCAATGATCTCTTAATTGCCAACTTCAATGGTCTTTTCTCATACCTTATCCTGCTTGATTTCTCTGCAATATATTTTTGTTGATTGATTTCTCCTTTTAGAAACCTTCTCTTTTCTAGATTTTCATGACACTGCTCTCTTATGTCTGTATAACTACTTACTCCCCAATATTCTTTGCTGTATCTCCATCTACATGCTACTCACTAATTTGTGAGTGTCTCTCAAGACTGTCTTTTTTTCCTTTATATTATCTTGCTTGATGATCTCATCAGCTCTCATGGGTTTAATTATTCTTATATAGATATTTCTCAGATCTATATTTTAGCCCTAATCTTTCTTTTGAGCTCCAGTTCAACATCATTAATTTCCTTTTGGACATCTTAAATTGGATTGCTCATAGTTCAAACTCAATTTGTGCAAAACATAACATTCTCTTCCAAATTTCTCCATTACTGTTCATTTACTACTATCTTCCATGTCACTCAAACTTACAGAACTTGGTATCATCCTTAATTATTCACTCTCTCTCACTCCCCCCTGCCCATATTCACTCTATTGTCAAAGTTAATTATTTTTATCTCCATAGTGCCACTAAGTGACACAATGGATAGAGTCCCAAACCTAGATTCAAGAAGATTCATCTTTCTGTGTTCAAATGTGGCCTCAGACACTTACTAGCTATGGGACCCTGGACAAGTCACTTAACTTCTTTTTGCTTCAGTTCCACATTAGTAAAATGAAGACACATTGGAGAAAGAAATGGCAAACTACTCTAGTACTTTTACCAAAAAAAAACCCCATGAACAAATCTATGAGGTTATTAAGAGTGGATACAACCGAACAACACATCAGACACTATGCCAAGTAAAACTTTTGTAGAACAACAAAATTTTGTTGTGTAATAATTCCCGTCTAGAGACCTACAGTGGGGAATACTGTTCTTTAAGAAAATGAAATGATAAATCAAATGCCTACAAAATCACATATGAATTCACAAGTAAAAATAATAATAACTCATGTTTATATGACACTTTATGGTTACAAAGCATTATCTCATTTGAAAATCCTAAGTAACCAAGATGTTTGCAATCTTATTGCCAAAATGTAACCATAAAATTAATGTGACTATATCAGGTTGATAGTGATGTGTAATATTACTATCTTGTTCTGGAAATATTTTTTAAAATGACACCCACGTGAATACTAAACCTTGTGAAAGTTGTTTGTTTTGTTTTATATAACTTTGAGGTATATGAAAAAATACTTGGAAAAATCACACTAAGTGAATATGGAAAACTTCATAATCAGATAAAGGAAAAAGAAGATTATAAAAGACAAAATTTCTGTAGAATAAAATTGTAAAAAAATGTGAGTGAACAAAATCAATGCAGCTAAATTTACAGGAATAATATTGAGAAGAACTTTGGTATCAAATATCTGTTTGATAAAGTATGATATCCAAAATCTATAGGGAATTGATATCTATAAAATTAGGAACAATTTCCTGATAGACAAGGGACAAAAGGATTTGAGTAAATAATTTCCATATACATATGCATGTATATATATTCAAATATATACATATTCATAATATAATACATAATGTAATATACATACACATGTCTATGTATATAGTTAACTTTTGTTTTGACATGACAGATAGCTCTCAACAAATACCTAAGCACCTTTTACAAAAATACCTCATTTAGAAAACATTTTGATTATTGATTACTAACAAAAAGGAGGGATACAGCTTTTAGCAGTATGTATTAAAATTGAGAGTCTTATTTTACCTGAATTTTGTTGTCTGTCAAGATTGACTATATTTATATGGTTATAATCATGTTGTTCTCTTGGCTCCTTCTTCTGGATTATTTCCAGTATAATCTAATCTAATCACTTCATACAAGTCTTTTCATATTTCCCTGGATTTTTCATATTTGTCATTCTGTATGTTACAGTAGTATTCTATTATATTCATTTGCTGTAATTTCTTCAATTAGTCCCTAATTGTTGTTCTTATCTTTTCTAGCTTTTTTAAAAAAATCACTAATAATACCACTGTGAATATTTTTGTCCATGAGAGTCTTTTGTTGACTCAAAACACATCCTTGGGATATTGTTTTGGTAATAAGATCTTTGGTTAAAAGGATCTAGACAATTTAATAACTTTTCTTTCATAATATACCAACATTTTTTAAAATAAAATAGAAGTAATTTACAATTCTATAAGGAATGGATTAGCATGACTTTTTTCTTTTTTTTCCCAATGGCATCTTCAAGAAAGAATTTCCCCTCTCTTTTAATATAGTTGCGATTTTTATAGATAAGAGGAGTTACCTCAGGGTTCTCTTAATTTTAGCAGTTTTCAAATGAAAAAAGTTAAAACTATCAGCAATCATATAAAAAATTTCCAAAATCTCTATTGGAGAAATGAAAATCAGAACTACTCTGAGACATTACCTCAAATTCATGAAACTGGTATAAAAAATGATAGAAAAATTCATTGTTGAAAGACTATAGAAAATAAATATGTTAATTTATCATTGATAGCTTAACCACTCTGGTAAATAATTTGTAATTACCTGAAATAAGCTTCTAAATTGTTCATGAATCCCTCTTCTGGATTTATGCCCCTCTGACAGAGCCAAATTACTAAGAATTTACCTACCTAAATGATGTTTCCCCTATTTGTAACAGCAAGAAGCTAACTAGATGCCCAGAAATTGAGGAATCAGTAAAGAAATTGTGGCATATGAACAGAATAAAACAGTATTTTATAAAAGATGTTAATGATGTAAAGAATTTTCAGAATTATTAATGTAAAGTATGATGAATAAAGACAGAAAACTTGTTCAAACTGATATAAACAGTCAAAGAACATGATACTCAGTAATGAAAAAAAATTGGCTCAGGCCTATTGCATTTTCTTAGTCAATTTTTTTTTTTATGTACAAGGGAAAAAACCAAACCATTGATACTGGGCTCCATAAATTAAGTCTTCCCTGATCTGAGAATAATGTTCAAATCTTAATCTTCAAAGTAGATTATGAAGCTAAAAGATAGATATAGTTGAAAGACAAATGAGGAGGAGGAGTAGTAAAAAGCATTCTGGGAACAAGTAACACACTGACAGAAAAATTGATTACAACATGCTGGGCAAGTGCTTTCTGTTGTTCTGCCCAGAGGCAGCCAAGTTTTCAGGAGAATGATAATTTTTCATGATCCCTCTGGATAGCAATGCTGGTCTACACATTGTTCTTTGCACTAATGCCAAATCTAGAAGTACAATGAAGAAGGAAGGACAGACCTTGAATCTTGTTTCCATAACAGTGACTATAATTATATAAAGACAACACCAACAGGCAATATAATTCAGATCATATTCAATGGACAAGGATGATTTCAAAATCTTTTCTGTTTTAAAACAACAAAAGGAAAAGTAATGTTCATCATTTTTAAAAAATCAGTTTGTAATTTTTATTTTTAGATTATGAACTTGACAAACACCAATAAACATGAATATTTCCATACACAAAGAACATAAAAAATGTTATATGAAACCAAATCTATAGTAGGGGCAGCTTATTTTTTAAGTCTATGTTAAATATACCTATTATTACTAGCACTACTCTGCTTTTCTGTGTTCCCTTCTGAATTTTCTTCTGCTCCCGAATCATTCTTAATCAATTTCAATGACTCCCTATTGTATCTAAGATTAAGTATAAAATCCTCTCTTTGGTATTTAAAACTCCTCCAACCCCACCTTTCCAGTCTTCTTACACCTCTCCTGACATGTACTCTTTGATCTGCCTTATTCTTTGGAGTAGACATTTCATCTTTATTCACTGAACATTTATATTGCCAATCCCTCATTCCTGGGATGCTCTCCTTCCTCATCTCTGCCTCTTGTCCTCATGAGCTTCCTTAATGTTCTCCCCATAGGGTCTTAATTTTAATTCTACCTTAATTCTATTGATTATTTCCTAATTTTTTTTGTGTAGATCTTTGGTACATGGTTATTTGCACCTTTTCTCTCTTTTGACTTTCTTTGTATCTTTAGCACTTTAGCACAGTTCATAGCATATAGAAGGTATCTGATAAATGTTTATTTGCTGACTGATTTTCATGTATTTTAAAAAACTGTTTCAGTGGTACTCTTTTCTTTCTTTTCTTCTAAACCTTCACTTTCCTCAGTTGCTCAACCTTCTTCCTACAATTCTTATCCATAAAATATAAAAGCTTTTCATTGTAACAAGTAAATGTAGTCAACCAAAACAAATTCTCACATTCTGGTGTCTGAAAATGTAGGTTTTGTTCTGTCCCATCAGTTCATTATATCTTTGCCAAGAAGTGGGAAGCATGCTTCCTTATTAACCTGCCGAAGTCATGATTGGTCACTGAACTGAAGAGAATTTTCAAGTCTTTCAAAGTTGTTGTCTTTTAAATTGTTGTAGTCATTATAAGGATTACTCTCCTGGTTTTGCTCATCACATTTTCCATTAAATTTTATAATAGTGTTTGGATTTTTTCTGAATCTTTTCATCATTTCTTAAAACATAATTATATTCCATTACACACATGTATCATAATTCTTTTAGTTCTTCCCCAGTTGATGAGCATCTCCTCAGTTTTTAATTTTTTACTATCATAAAAAGAGGTCTTTTTATTCTCTTTTTTGGGGCTTCTTTGGAATATATGTCTAGTAGAAATATCTTGGAGAGAAGGGCTAATCCACAATTAAGTGACTTTTGGAGTTTTAAATTACTTTCCAGAATGATTTGATCAATTCATAGTTTCATCAAGAGTGCATTACTATACCTCCAATGATTTTAATTGTCATCTTGATTAATCTGATAGAAGTGAGGTAGGACTACAGATTGTATTAAATTATATTTATGTTAATAGTGATTTGAAACACTTTTTCATATCATTCATAGATGAGCAATTTGCTTTTCTTCCTTTTATGATTCTGATTATTAGGCAGGTAGCTCGTACAGTGAATAGAGTTCTACACTTGGATCCAAGAAGACCTGAGTTTGAATTTAGTGTGACCCTGGGCAAGTCACTTAGCCTGTTTGGCTCTGTTTCCTCACCTGCAAAATAGAGATAACAAGAGACTCTACTTCAGTGTTTTTTTGTGAGGGTCAAATAAGATGATATATGTTTTTCAAACCTTAAAATAGTATAGAAATGCTAGCTTTTTATTATTTATCTATTGGGAAATGGCTCTTGAGACATATTATTTTTAGTCATATAAGTGATTCTGCTTATTTATGGGAAGTTACTTGGGAATAGATATTTGTTGGGAAGTGATAGATGTGTTAGGATCAATGAACCATTTAGTAAGCATCTATTTTGTGCCAGGCCCTATGCTAACTGCTGAGATAAAAAAGACAAAAATTAAATAGTCCAATTTAATATTAAGGAGCTTATATTTTATCACAATATATCAATTTTTTAAAATCCCACTGAAGAAAATGGCTAAGGTTATTTTTTTAAGTTTTCATATTTCTATTTTTCCCAAGTCTCCATTTAATCATAATTTTTAATCTCTCAGTTCCCATTTAGGAATAATTAGCATATTGTGTAACCCCTGATAAATAGGGGAACTTTCCTAGCCTGTTAAGATTGAACATTCTTGAACAACAGGATGATTTCAGAAAGGCCTGGAGAGACTTACATGAACTGATGCTGAGTGAAATGAGCAGGACCAGGTGATCATTATATACTTCAACAACAATATATATGATGATCAATTCTGATGGACCTGGCCATCTTCAACAATGAGATGAACCAAATCAGTTCCAATAGAGTGGTAATGAACTGAACAAGCCACACCCAGCGAAAGAACTCTGGGAGATGACTATGAACCATTACATAGAATTCCCAAACCCTCTATTTTTGTCTGCCTGCATATTTGATTTCCTTCACAAGCTAATTGTACAATATTTCAAAGTCCGATTCTTTTTGCACAGCAAAATAACTGTTTGGACAGGTATAGTTATATTGTATTTAACTTATACTTTAACACATTTAACATGTATTAGTCAACCTGACATCTGGGGGAGGCAGTGGGGGGAAGGAGGGGAAAAATTGGAACAAAAGGTTTGGAAATTGTCAATGCTGTAAAATTACCCATGCATATAACTTATAAATAAAAAGCTATAATAAAAAAAAGAAAAAGAAAAGATGAGACACACAAAAAAAATAAAAAATAAATAAAAGATTGAACATTCTTCTATTGCAGTGCTTACTTACTTATGCTGGTACTTTCTCTTAGTAGCCATATTTAGTCACTGAGATTTACAAGAAAATAGAAAAGCCATAAAAATGAAAATAGGAAAAAGACAAAGATAAAATATGCTTCCAGAAGGAAAACTCTTTTTTAAACATTTTGAAAACCTAACCCTTTTTTATTATCAGTTCAGAGCAAAACAAATTATTCTAATAATAGATCCTGGACACCAGAAAACTGAAAGGACCTCTATTGGTATAATGGCAATATTACCATGCTTTACTAAGAGCAACTTATGGATTGAAAGATGAGCTTTTGTTATTAATATTTTTGGAGGAACATATTATATAACTAAGCAGTTTAAAATTTTTTTTCCTCCCCTCCTCGCCTCTCCTCCCCCAAATACTCTACTCCTCACTTCCAATCCCAAAGACCCTATGCTTTCTCATCTAAAGAAAGATATTCTCATATAATGATCCAAGACAATTCCAAAGGACTCAATGGTGAAAAATGCTATCCATCTCCAGAAAAAGAATTAATGCAAATCAGAGCTTTTTTTCCCCACTTTCTCGGGTTTTTTTCATAGTTTTTTTCCCTTTTGGGTCTGTGTCTTCTTTCACAACATGACTAATATGGAAATATGTTTTCCATGATTGCACATGTATAACCTACACCAAATTGCTCACTGTCTTAGGGAGACAGGAGATGAAGGAGGGAGAGAAAAAATTTGCAACTCAAGATTATAAAAAATGAATGTTAAGTATTTTTATATGTAACTAGGGAAAAAAATAAAAATTTTCTTATGAGGGTTTAAAATTTCAAATAGAGAAGGAGGTTTTATGAAAGTGTGGAGAATCCAAAGACTTATTATAATTTTCCCTTTATTTGCTTATATTTTGGAAGGGAAAAAACATTTACTATTTTAACATTTAGTTTTTCCATATTGCTTGCATGTGATCATTTTATTTTAGAATATTATAAGATTTTAGAACTCGAAAGGTCAATATAGAGTCCTCAGATTTAAATCTGTCAGGAAACTGAGAATTATCTACCTAGATAAGATTTTGTGGATGAGAAAACTAAAGTCCAAGAAGCCTAGTCATTTACCCAATGCAATTTAAGATATAAGTGACAGAATCAGAATTCAAACTCAGATCCCCTGACTCCATGTGTAGCTCTCTTCCCAATATCCTATATTCCTTTATTTTAAAGATAATCTAATCGAACTTACAACATTTTATAGTTTTGAAAATTGAGATTTCAATTATCTAGATGAGTCATGAACTTAAATGTACATGACAAAGCTGGGATCCAAATTGAGATTCACTGACTCCAGATCCATTTTTCCTCTATTTCATTACAGTTTTGTAACAGTTAAAGATGGCTTATCATAGGGCAACTAGGTGGCACATAATGCACAGGGCCAGGAATCAGGAATATTCATTCTCCAGAGTTCAAATCTGGCCTCAGATACTTATGTGAACCTGAGCAATCACTTAACCTTGTTTGCCTCAGTTTTCTCATTTGTAAAATGAGCTGAAAATAGGAAATGGCAAATCACTCCTGTATTTTTGCCAAGAAAATCCCAAAGGGAGTCATGAAAAATTAGACTTGACAGAAAGGACTAACAAGTAGCACATCCAAGATGAAGGGAATTAGCAAAAGATGGAGAAAAGTGGTTAAATCTAAACTGGCAGGAAGAAATACTGGGTTTTAGTGAGTCCTGGATGATTTGTCAAGTAGAAAGAATTTCTGAGGCAGGGGACCTGTGGTGATATGTGGTTGGAGGAAGCATGGACAGGTGGATGGCCAGTCAGGGGATTATGACAGCAAGTAACAGGCAAAGAACCAAGCAAGCAGGATGTTTACATAAGGGAGTGATGGAAAGCACATGGACTTCCTGCAAGGTGGATGAAGCCTGATCTCAGGGGTCATGGGTTCTGATGGCATATCATATATGAACGTCTAGGCGGATAGCCAGGATCAGAAAGAGACAGAAGGAAGTAGCAGGAATCCAGTCATATGGACAGGGAAAGGGCAAATGGAGATGAGCAAGATTGTGCTGGTAAATATTTAACAACTAATTTTTTTAAAAAATTGTATGCTGGGACATACTTTTAAGTTTAAACTGTATTACTGATATTTTTTTCATTACTTTCTTATTGCTGTAGTTGTTGTTGAGTTATTTCTTTGTAACCCTGTTTTAGGGTTTTCTTGGCAAAAATACTGGAGTGGTTTGTCATTTTTCTTCTCCAGTTCATTTTACAGATGAGAAAACTGAGGAAAATTAGGTTATTTACCTTGCCCAGGATCACATAGTTAATAAGTATTTAAGGCTGGATTTGAACTCACAAAAATGAGTTTTCCCAATTCCAAGCCCAGCACTCTATCTAGCTGCCTCTTTGCTTTCTTAAGTTTAGACAATCAACAGAATAATAAATCAGTCTCAAAGTTATAGCTTTTGCTGATTTAAGTGTAAATGATCGCAATGAATGTTTAACATTTGGCTCTTGAGCCTGTTCCAACAGCCTACAGTGTTATCCCTGGGCATGACATGCTGTCAAGGTAAGGAATGGAAGCATTAAAGATCAAAACAGATAATAATATGCTGAGATAGGGGTAGAAGGTAGCTACGTGGTCACAGTGAAGCAAGCCAATGAGAGAAATCACTAAAATAGTCATTCTATTTGCCTCTGATCTCACTATTAAGCAATACTTCAAGGAGATTAGTGACTGAAAAAAGGTTCTACGTATATCACAACATTCATATCGGCACTCTTTGTGATAAGGAAAAATACAAAAAATACTATGAATGCCCGTAGACTAGGGAATGGATGAATAAATTTGGGGTACAATAAATATATTTGAATAAGTTTATTTCCTGGCATTTAGTTAGCACTTAATACATGTACATTGATTGCATTATATTGCAGCATAAAAGATAAGTCAAAGGAATGTGAAACTTGTATGAAATGAATGATCCTTTTCTAGGTCATAATACATATCAAGTTCCTCCCTTCCAACCATGGGTGTACCCCAAGATTCTGCTCTTTGTTCTCCCTACAGTACCAGTTTCCATGACTTTATCAGCCCTCTTGACTTTAATTATCATTCCTCTGCAAATGACTCACAGATCTATTTATCTAACTTTACTTTTTCCTGAGCTGAGCTTCAGTACTATATTACCAACTGCCTGTTTATTAGAGACTTAGAACTGCATGTCTCAGAAGCATCTTAAACTTAACATATCCAGAAATGAACTCACTGCCTTTCTCTGAGAATCCCTAGTTATCTTCAAAGTTCAGTTCAGGTGCTATCTTCTGGATGAGATCTTTCCTGGTTCTCAGATGTTAGCATCTCCCTCAAAAAAAAGTATCCTTTATACGTTTTGTATATATTTTTTATATAAACATATGTACTATTTTCTCCTGATAAAATGTAAGCTCTTTTCAGGGGAGCTCTTTGTTGTCTCTGTGTTGCCATAGAGAGCACATAGAAACCTAAATGCTCTCTATCACAGCATTTGACAATAAATGTTCATTGATTGACAGAAATAATATAGAACAAAGAAAACAGAACCAAATGGAAAAATATACAAACTAGCTATGATAAAGTAAATGAAAAATAACACTAATACTCAGTTGCCTTAATTATAATGAAAAAATTTGATTCCAGGAAATAGAAGATGAAATACTTATAAGTCCTCTCTTTAGAGAGGAGGGGAACCATGTGCACAGAATGTCACATGATGTCATATGAGGTTGTTTTGTCAATTTTGCTTAATTGTTTATTTTTATTACAAGAGAAGGTATGGATTTATTACAAATCAAAGGCATGGATCAATGGATGCTTATATATCTTTACTTTATGGGTCTAGATTTATCCTATAGCTTGATGTGGAAAAAATCCACAATAATTTAATAATCCCTAATTGCAGGTACAATTAGTAGGATGCGGGATTGGGGAACCAGGCCAACCATTACAAATCTTCCATTGAATGAGCAGTCTGTTGTCAATGACTTGCAACAAAGGATTTCTTTTCATATCCAAATGATTTATCAAAATCAATTTATTATCTCAGCAGCTTCATGCAAAAACAATGTTTTAAACTGATCAGCATCACATAGATATATACTCTCCCAACTTTCTTTCACATATTTTTGATAGGATAAACTACTAGTAATTCCATCTCTCTGCTTCTGCCATTGAATTTCTCTTTAGCTTTAACTATGCCTTTGTGGGTTGAAGGTCACCGATACCTAGAAGGAAATACTAACAGAGACTAGAGTCAATAGTCCCAAGGTCATTCTGGTGTTCATTACTCAATAGTGTTATTTCTGTGAACTCTTCAACCTTCTGGACCATGTACCTTGTCTCCCTTGACATTTATGGCCTGTCCAAATTCTTTCAATTTGTCCAATTCAAGTTGTTGCTCTCTCTAATATTACAGTCTTCCTTGGTCCCTTATCAGTTCTAAGCTTAGATATCTGCCTGATATAGTAAGTCAAGTCTTGTTTCCTGCCTCATCCTTACTCAGTGACCTATATATCTTGCTTCTTTCCACCTCTCTTTCTTATTCTCTCCAATATGGCAAGAGAATAAGAGGTCTCATCCTCTATTAATTCACTCGATTCATTCTACAGACATTAACTGAATGCCTCTTTGAATCAGGAGAGGACAAAATGGTTTTACCAAGTTTAGATTAGGCATGATCCTTACCCTCATAGAGCTTACTTAAAAAAAATTAAATTTTTTTTCAATGAACAAAAATCTATTTTTTCTCTCTCAATCTACATCCGCCATTAAAAAAAAGATAGGAAAAAATAGGGAAAGAGATAGAGAGAAAAAGAGAGAGAGAATAAAAAGAGGGGCAGAGATAGAGAGAGAAAGAGAGGGAACCTTTGTTACAGATATGCACAGGCAAGCAAAAAACAAATTACTGCGTAGGTCAAGTCCAAAAAATGTATTTCTCATTGTACATTTTGAGTCCATCACTTCTTTATCAGGATGCACAAGTCTATTGGGGGGGTCTAGAATCATCTCGTTGTTGAAAAGAGCCAGGTCCATCACAATTAATGATCACATAATCTTGTTGCTGTGTATAATGTTCTCTTGGTTCTACTCACTTCACTTAGAATTAGTTCATGTAAATCTCTCCATGCCTTTCTGCAATCATCTTCTGAAAGTCTTAAGAATTCTCATAATTCTTCTGGGTGCTATTGTTGTTTGTCCTCTGTTTTCAAAGAGGACCACTACATCAAGGAAGTGATGCCATGACATGCAAGTGAATTGGATTTAAGTGAGGGAGGGCTGTGCAAGTTCATCTTCCTCACTTCCCCCTCCAGAGCCATCTGGGTCCAGTGGCCAGATATAGATCACAACAACTGGAGATGGCCCATTAGGTGCTATTATTATCTCCATTTTATAGATGAAGAAACAGAGGCTTAGAAAAATTAAGTGGCTTACCCAGAGTCACAGCTAATAAGTGTCTGAAATCAAATTTGAGAGTTCTTCAGTTGCATAAGGAAGATTAGGAGGTTTGTTAACTGAATAAATTCCACTTGCAAAAAGAATCATAATTTTAGAGACAGATTATTTGCCTCTTAGTTTTGGGTATTTGATAGGTCTTGAGCCTGAAAACCAAGTTTTGAGAAGAAAAGACTGTCAGTAATTCAATTTTCATGTGGTCTGGAGACATTATTTATTTGTTGTTTGATTGGTTGGTTTAGTTAAACAATCAGACATTTCATCAGTGTAAGATATAGCTATCATAATTCTTAATGACTTACTAGTAAATCTTTAGGAGTTACTAGGACTGAAGAATTTTTCATCTTGAAAACAAGCTGGAGATGAACCTCTCTGAACTTAGTGAAGTGGATCTTCAACCAAAAGGTATAGACCTGTATTCAAAGCTCTTCCAACCAAAGCACTAGAGCTTGTGCTTTCTGACATAGCCCTTAAAGACCTAGGTACACCTTCATACCATGATAAGGTGTTAAAGTATATTTGGAACACTTTGGATTGTGTACTTTTAATAATGATGAAGTTGAGCAACTTATAAGAGGAAAAAGGACTTAAATTAGTTTACATCTCCTTTGGTTTTCTACTTATCTTTGTTAATGGATTGCATATCTTTAATATGTGTAATATGTGTGTACATATCATTTTGTGCTTTTCTTTTACAAGTAATATTTCATAAACATAATCTCATATACTGACCATTGAAAATAACTACATACTATTATATTATGCTATGACACCATAGTTTGTTTAGCTGTTCTTATTTCTAATTTTTGTTTGTTTTAAGGTTATTGATGGGTCTGTTTACTTGTATTTAAAATAAAAGTTATTAATTAGAAGAGAGATTGGACTTATGGTTTCATTGATAATAAGGGATTCCTGGTGAGAAAACTCCCTTTAAAATGTATTCTCTCTGGAATGGAATATACACACACATGTATATGTATGTATATATATATATATATATGCATGTGTATAATGGAACATATATAGATAATGTATATACATAATGTATAGCAATAGTAATATTATTTTGAGAACAACTATGAGCAATTAAGTCATTTTGATTATTATAAATACTCTACTAACAAAGGACCTATGAAGGAAGGTACTATCTGTTTCCAGAGAAAGAACTGAAAAATAGAAGAATGTTTGGAATGATTTACACAGACACACACATATGCATGTATCTAATGGTAGCCATCTCTAGGGGAGGGAGGAAATAAAAATAAAGGAAAAAAGTTACTTGATAACTTTATTATATATTTAAAATATATATGTTAAAACATTAAATTATTATATATTTAAATAAAACTTACATATTTAAAATAATAGATTTACAATTTCATGTGTAATCACCTTTTTCAAAAAATTCTACTGTGTTATGGAAATGCTTGTGTAATTTCATAAATTAAAAATAAAATAATAAATACATATAAAGTATTTATGGGTATATATATATATATACATATATATATGGTATAATATATACATGTATATATGTCACATATGTGTATTCCGCTCTGGAATTCTTGAGGCATTTAGGTGATGGATAGAACACTGGGCTTGGAATCGGGAAGATCCATCTTCATAAGTTCAAATCAAGCCTCAGATATTTATAGCTGGGCAAATCACTTCACCATGTTTGCCTCAGTTTCCTCATCAATGAAATGATCTGGAAAAGGAAATGGTAAACCACTCCAATATCTTTGCCAAGAAAACTCCAAATGGAGTCAGAAGAGTCACAACAATAACACAATATATGTGTGTATACATATATTAAGAACATATTTATTACACATACATACAAGCCTATATCTGTATCTATATCTAGATATATTGTTGTTGTTTAGTATTTTCAGTTGTGTCCAGTTCTTTGTGACCCTCATTTAGGATATTCTCAACAAAAATACAGGAGTGGCTTACCATCTTCTTCTCCAGCTTACTTTACAGATGAGGAAACTGAGGCAACACAGGACCCTGCTTGCCTAAGGTCCCACTGCTAGTAAGAGTATGAAGTCAGATTTGAACTCAGGAACAGGAGTCTTCTTGACTCAAGGCCCAGTGACCTACCCACTGTATCATCTAGCTATCCCTATATCTATATACATAGATATAGACCTAACTATATTTTTAAACAGACAGATAGATACCTCAGATATAGTCCAGCTATTTTTCTCATATCTTTTTTCTTCAATTCCTTTTCTACTTCTTCAAGAAGTATATTCAGAATTGTGATGTTAGAATCTCAAAAGAGTGATAGCTCCTTCAGAAGAGGAACTGTCTCAGTTTTGGTTTTGTATCCCCTGTGTCTAGTCCAGTAACTATCAAATAGGAGATGCTAAGTAAATGTCTGTTAATTGTTTGATTGACATTGAAAAGAATTTGCTATGAAAATCTTTACTGACTTTTTTCATCTTTAGTCTACTTTGTTGTCCTCCCAATTGTAACCTCAAATGCCCTCAAGATAACTTTATTTAACTAGGTCCCTTGCCAGGCTTTCTTGAAATTTATTTTTTAAATCTCAGACAGATGCTACAATGGGCATCTGGACAGATGCTACAGCTGGGATTGAAACTGAGTAGGATACAGAGAGAAGACTGACTTGCCTTTGGGAAATTGCACAATTTTTTTAATGAATTCAAGTTTCTTCTTGAAACAAAAGTTCAACTTTTTAACATCAGTATTGTTCCAGTACTGTTATATAGATATGAGTCATTGAATACTACAACCTCCAAAGAAATAAAGTTGAGAATCACCCAAAGTACAATGAAGAGGCAATATGGAGGGTGTGAGCTGGCTGGAACCTACTGTCAATAAGGATTTATCCAGGAAAAGCGATATAAAGCATGTCACTGAAGACACAGAAAATAGACTAGTCACATGCATTTTCACTGGTATTTTCACAGTGTTCATGGAGGCGCCTTATATTTTGTGAAGGCTTTCAAATTCATCTGTGATAAAAATATGGGAATGTATGAACTAAATCACATAATCACAGAGTAGGAAATTACTTATATGGGAATTATCTCTGAATCAACTATCTTTATAGACTCAGACCACCAATTTGGGAAAATAATAATAAAAATAAAAATTTTAAACCAGAAGAAAAAAGTGAGAAAAAATATAGTATGCAAATAAAACAACTCCAATCTGATTTGTGCCCAAAAGAGGAAAAACATAGAGAAAAAAGCCTGAAAATCAAGTATCACAATTTCAGGCAGAAGTTTAACTGCTATCAGTCAATTGCTCTAAAGAGTCATATGTGCAAAAATGTTTGTAGTAGCTCTTATTGTAGTGGCAAACAATTGCAAATTGAGTGGATGCTCATCAATTGGAGAATGGCTGAATAAATTGTGCAAAGTAATGGAAATGATGAGCAAGCTGATTTCAGAAAAACCTGAAAAGACATGAACTGATGCTGAGTAAAGTGAACAGGAGAAGGAAAACATAGTATATAGTAACAGTAAGACTATGTGATGATTAACTCTGGTAGACTTTGCTTTTCTCAGCAGTACAGTGATCTAAAACAATTCCAACAAATTTGGCATGGAAATTGCCATCCATATTCAGAAAGAGAACTAGAGAGACTAGATGCAGATCAAAACATACTATTTTTATCTTTTTTGTTTGTTTGTTTTTTATTTATTGTGATTTTCCCTTTTGTTCTGATTTTTTTTCATAACATGAATAATGTAGAAATATGCTTTAAATGATGGTATATATATAGCCTACATCAGATTGTTTGCTATCTTGAGGAGGGAGGGAGAAAAAAATTAGAACTCAAAATCTTAAAAAATGAATATTGAAAACTACATATGTAATAAGAAAAATAAAATACTATTGAGGAAAATAATGACTTGCCCTAAAGACAAGCACAAAAATCTCCAGAAACCTCCTCCACCAATATGAACATTTGATTTCCTTGCGAAACAGAGAAAAATAGCAGCCAAAAGTAGCATGCTTTAGAAAGTTTATAAACTTATTTGTAAAGTTTAATGACAGATAATAGAAAACTATGAATAAAATCACTTCATAAAACAATAAGAAACAGTGGAAGGAAAAACAAATGTAAATAAAAACAAGCCTGGTGATAACCCACCTAATTAAAGTCATCTTGAGTGCATTTAAGGATGAAACTTGACAGAGCACAGTAAAGAGATAAAAATTGGAGAAGTTCCACTAAAATTTTTATAGCATATTTTCCTATCAAGGATTCTTCACATTTGGATTCTAACATCCATCCCAGTTGTACACTGATGAAAATAAACATGGGGAAAATGGTTGGACTAGAACTAATAGACATAAAGGAGATCCATAATGGAAAGTACAATTCTGAGGTGCCAAGAATTCTAAGGACTCTCAAGAGTACATGAAAGATGAGAAGGCTTCTGAATACATAAAAAAATCTCAGATTTTGTTTTTTCCCCAAAATGCAACCAAGAGTAGTAAATAATTAATATTCAATATAAGTTGGGCACAGAATCAAATGGGAGGAAGACAATAGGCTCCATTGCTATTGAGAGATTATCTTGTGCTTTTAATAAACCCACATCTTTTTTGTTTTTATAGCTTTTTATTTTTCCAAATACATGCAAAAGAGAGTTTTCAATATTCACCTTTGCAAAACTTTGTGTTCCAAATTTTTTTTCTCTTTCCCTCCTCCATCCCTTCCTATAGACAGCAAACAATCCAATATAAATTACACATGTGCAATTCTTGCACATATTTCCACATTTATCATGCTGCACAAGAAAAATCAAGACAAAAAGTAAAAGAAAAAAACACAAGAAGAAAACCTCCAAGCAAACAAACAACAAAATTGAAAATACTGTGCTTTGATCTATATTCAGTCTTTATAGTTCTTTCTTTGCATGCAGATGGCTCTTTCTATCATAAATCTGTTGGAATTGTCTTAAATCACCTTATATATGTTCACTCCAGGTTTTGAGAATCCCTGCAATCACAGCACCTTGGTACCAACAGAAGGACTTTAGAACTGTTCATTTTCACCTCGATGTGAGTATTCTTCAGTAAACATCTCTAGTCTTTTAAAACTGCCATGTAAGTCACTTCCATCATCTTGTAATTCCAAACTGAACATGAGCTGATCTGTCAGGTTAACAGGCCCCATTATTATCCCTTGGAGCACAAAAAGATAATTCTTTCTGAGAAAATCCATCACCACCACTACACCACCTTCACTTCAGGAAAAAAATCATACCTTTTACATAGCCCCAAATGTTCACTGGCCCCTATTTTTGTCACCCTCCCTATATTACATTCTACCTTTCTCAAAACTCCTAACAACTCCTTCCTTCATGATGCGTTTTCTTTTTTCTTTCCTTTTCTTTCTTTCTTTTTAATCTCTAAATATTTATAAAATTAGATATTTACAGCTAGAAAGCATTTCAGAGGTCATGAGCCTCATCCTCCTCATTTATAGATGAAGTTAAATGATTTTCACACAGGTATCATTGGAGGCTGGATTTGAACCCAGGGACTTCAGAGAAAGCATTTCTATTCTTTTCAGGAAAATTTCATTGCCCCTAGTAATAGGAAAAGTAGAGAGGGAATTCTCTATCATCATTTGGATTGTTTGTTTGATTTTTGTTTTTGTTTGTTTTTGGTAGGATTTTTATTTTTAGAGGCAATGGGGTATAGTAGCTAGAAAACTGATTTGAGAGTCTCAAAAATGTGGGTTTAGGTTCAACTCACACATAATGGCTGTGTGACCTTAATCTATAAGTTCTTTCAAAGACAGATAGAATCTACTCAGTTAAGAGACATGAGAAAACAAAATCACTTATCTAGTCCCCTATCTTTTAATTTTTAATTTTTAAAATTTTAATTATTAAAGATTTTAAATCATAATTTTAAAAATTAGGGGTAATGTTCAATAGCGGTAGTTTTATTAGTGAAATTCAGTGTAAAATCTTTTTAGCAATAAAGATTCATAATTGCTCAGTAGCTCATGAATCCATATGACAAATGAGATCATTTATCATGCACATGTGAATTTTAGGTTGCCTTATAACAATAAAATGAGACACAGGGAAAACAGGTGGCCAAAAGAGAGATATTTCATCAAGTTATAGTAGCTTGATGAATTCTCCATCATTAGGACTGACCAGGCCAGATATCTGTCAAATAACTGTGCTAGAAGGATCCAGGTAAATGACTCTTTCTCAAATCTCTTTTCTGATGAAACTAACACTCCAAATTTATGAAAACATTCCCTCATCATCTTTTGGGTGGGGTGTTTATTCTAGTTTCTAGTTCCACTTCCTAGTTATCTCCCGCCTGGCTTTTGAGCTTCTGCCCTGCTGACCCACTGCCTGTTTCCCCTTCACCTAGTTCTTCTGTCCAATTGCCTATAAAAGGCCTCTTTGTGAACCTGCACTTTCTGACAGTGGGAGGGACGAGTTGTCATGAAGGGAGAATGAGTGCTAGCCATGTGCAAACATAGTTTTTCATCATGGCAAACTGGAGAAACTGGTTTTTCAGGAAACCTGCTGAAGCAAGAAACTGGTTTTTATTAGGAATGTGTTGGCACACAAAAGCTCTAGTGAGCTCAAATTTGCATTTCATAAGCTCTAAAGTCAAACAAGGTTTGACCAGCTCAGGCTCCAAAGCAGAGGGTGCAAGAGTTTTCAAGAGCTTGTAAGAATCTGCAGGAGTGTTCAAAGGGATCATAAAAAAGAAAAAGTCCTAGATAATCAAAAGATATTTATAACAGCCCTTTTTATGGTGGAAATTGAGGGGCTGCCCATTGATTGGGGAATGATTGAACAAGCTGTGGTTTATGAATTTATTGGAATACTATTGTGCAATAAAAAATCATTAACAGACTTTGGAAAAACCTGGAAATATCTGTACAAACTGAGGCAAAGTGAACTGAGCAGAATCAGGAAAACATTGTACACAGTATCAGCAACATTACACAATGATCAACTGTGATTAACTCAGCTCTTCTCAGAAACACAAGATCCTGAACAAGTACAAAAGGACTCACAAAGGAAAATACTATCCATAATTAGACAAAGAATTAATGGACTCAGAATGCAGATCAAAGCATTTTTTCACTTTCATTATTCTTTCTTGTATTTTTTCCCCCTTTTGATCTGTTTCTTTCACAATTATAACTAATATTGAAATATATTTTACATGGTAGCAAATGTATAAACTATATCAAATTGCCTACCATCTTCAGAAGAGGGGAGAGAAGAGGGGACGGTAAAGAGGGAGAAAAATTAGGAACTCAGAATTGTAAAAAATGAATACTAATGACAAACATAAAAATATGTTTAGAAAAACTGCATATATTCAACATATCAGATCGCTTGCTGTCTGGGGAAAGAGGGAAAGGGGAAGGGAGGGAGAAAAATTTGGAACACAAGATTTTGCAAAAGTGAATGTTGAAAACTCTTTGCATGTATTGGGAAAAATAAAAAACTACAAAAATAAAATTAAATTTTAAAAAAGAATGCTAAAAATCTTCTTGACATGTAATTGAGGAAAAAATAAAATACTATAAAAAAAGAACCTGCAGAAGTGGTGGTGCTTCTAGGGATTAGGGAGCTAGGAAGTATATCAAATAGAGCTGGGTCTGGAGTCAGGAAGACCTTACTTCAAATTTATGTAAACTTGGTCAAGTCACTTAACCCCTATTTGCCTCAGTTTCTCAGCTATAAAATGAGGATGATAACAACATCCACCACCAATGTTGTTGTGAGGATCAAAATAAATAATATTTATAAATAATTTATAAATAAAATTATAAATTTGGCACAATGTCATACACAGATTGGGTACTTAGTAAATATTTGTTCCCTTCTTTTTCCTGAACATCAGCATTCCATTAGAAAATAGTCTGAGCTTGGTGTGATTGTTCAGCATTTTCTTTTTCTAAACAGAAAGTTTGGACCACCTGGCAAATCACCAAGCAAATGCTCATTGCTCCGACGCAGTTAATGGTACATAGGATAGAGAACAAACAATATAGAATGAAGAACTTTAGCCTAAAGCTACCTTCCAGCATAGTGTACTGTCTTGCTTGATCAGTCATGGATGAGAGAAATAACACCTGGCCTCTAACACATGGTCTTAGCTGAAACAAACATAATAAGGTATGCATCAATAGAGGCACTGAAAGAATACTTTTTAAGAGCTAAAAGTGGTCTGTAAAAAATTGACATAACTAACTCCATTTTTGTTCTGCAGTTGCCATCTTTTTTAACGTATGTGATGTCTCAGAGCATACTATAGGGACAGCTTAAAGCAAAATTTCTCTCCCTTTTAAAATCTCTCTTCCTAATCATTTTGCAAAGAAGATTCAAAAGAACTTTCACAGTTCAAGGAAATTGTTAACTTCTCTTTATCCTATTGAATAATGTCCTTATTGGCAAAAGTCCCCATCAGTTTCTAGAGTGTTTAGTTCTGGGTATCACAATTTAAGGGCATTGAATTCTGGGATAGTTGGAGCTTAATAAGTGCTGATTGACTGAAAAAGTCAATGAATCCACTGATTAATAAAACTGATTAGTCAAAAAGACTGATCACACTGTTTGATGTGTATTAATGACTGGGCTAACAAGAACAGATTCTTTCCTTTGTCACAAGTGATATATATGTCATCTGCTGAGTTATCAGATACACATGTTTATCACCTGCTGATGGTGTATGTTATGCTACTGAGTGAATAAACAACCTGCAGTTTACTTGTCTTAATCCTCTGCAAGCTTATTTATTAGCAGTGGCCAAAAGGACCTTGAAATTTCTTGCAGCAAAGAGAAAAGGAAGTTGAGCAGTGGCACCCAGTCAGAAACTATATTAAGGTGGTAAAGATAGGGTGAAATCAATATCATCTAAATTAGAGCAGTAATCCAAATAATTCACTAAAGCTTCTTTCTATCAATCAATCAAACCACAAGTTCGTACTTGTGATACTGTTCAGTCAATTCAGTCTTAGTGAGCCCATTTGGGATTTTCATGGCAAAGATAGTAGAATGACTTTGTTATTTCCTTTTGCAGCTCATTTTACAGATAAGGAAATAGGCAAATAAGGTTAAGTGATTTTCCTAGGGTCACACAGAATTCAGGAAGATGAATCTTTCTGATTCCGTGCTTAATGCTCTATTTGTGTCACCTAAAGCAAAAATAAAGTCACCTTTGCACTCATGAAACTCTCATTCTATCCAAAGAGACAACATATGCATACATATGTATACACACAATGTATAGATAAATGTTTGCTGAGCAGTTATTTTCCACTCCACCCCTCACTACCTCACTCCCACCTTTTTGTAGGCAAAATTCATTTGTAGAATTCATTTCATCATTTTTGGGTAGAATATATGTCAAACAAAAAAGCTCATACAATCTTTTTTTAAAATGGTATTTTATTTTTCCAAATACATGCAAAAATAGTTTTCAATATCCACCTTTACAAAACCTTGTGTTCCAAATTTTTCTTCCTCTCTTCCCTCTTCCCCTTTCCAAATAGCAAACAACCTAATATAGGTGAAACCTGAAGTTCTTCTAAATATATTTACACATTCATTATGCTGCACAAGAAAAATAAGATCAAAAGTGAAAAAAGCAAGCAAACAACCAACTATAATAATAGGAGGTGAAAATACTATGCTTTGATCTACATTCAGTTTCCATAGTTCTCTCTCTGCATGCAGTTGGCACTTTCCATCACAAGTCTGTTGGAATTGCCTTGAATCACTTATTTGTTGAAAAAAAAACCAAGTCCATCACAGTTGATCATCACATAATCTTGTTTTGTTACTGTGTACAATGTTCTCTTGATTCTGTTCACCTCTGCATCAGTTAATGCAAGTCTTTCCAGGCTCATCTACATTAAGAAAGGAATAGCTTCCAGGAACAGGATGGCAATAGTTCTTGTTAGATTTAATCTGGAGTATTCTGTTCAGTTCTAGCTATCACAGTTTAAAGACATTAAAAAGATGATGAAAAGCCTTGAGCCCATAATATAAGAGGATTGATTAAAGGAAATGAGTATATTTAGATGGAAGCAAAGAAGACACAGAGAAGGATATGATGATTGTCAAATATTTTAAAAATTATAATGTGGATTCTGGAGAACAATTTGGAACTATGCTCAAAAAGTTATCAAACTGTGCATACCCTTTGATCCAGCAGTGTTACTACTAGGCTTATATCCCAAAGAAATACTAAAGAAGGGAAAGGAACCTGTATGTGCAAGAATGTTTGTGGCAGCCCTTTTTGTAGTGGCTAGAAAAATTGAATGAATGCCCATCAACTGGAGAATTGCTGAGTAAATTGTGGTATATAAATGATAAATGGAATATTATTGTTCGGTAAGAAATGACCAGCAGGATGATTTCAGAAAGTCCTGGAGAGACTTAACATGAACTAATGCTCAGTGAAATGAGCAGAACCAGGAAATCACTATACACTTCAATAACAATACTATATGAGAATCAACTCTGATGGAAGTGGCTATCTTCAACAATGAGAGGATCCAATTCAGATCCAATTGATCAGTGATGAACAGAACCAGCTACACTCAGTGAAAGAACACTGGGAAATGAGTGTGGACTGCTTGCATTTTTGTTTTTCTTCCCAGATTATTTTTACCTTTCTAAATCCGATTTTTCTTGTGCAACAAGAGAACTGTGTAAATATGTACATATATATTGTATTTAGATGTACTTTAACATGTTTAACATGTATGAGAGTGCCTGCCATCTAGGGGAGGAGGTGGAAGGAGGAAAGGGAAAAATTGGAACAGAAGTGATTGCAAGAGTCAATATTGAAAAATTACCCATGCATATGTTCTGTCAATAAAAAGCTATAAAAATTATAATGTGGAGAAGGAATGTTCTTTTTTTGACCCCAGGGGGCAGAAAAAAAAAAGCACTGGGTAAAATTTCAAAGAAGCAGGCTTAAATGTATATCAAGGAAAAAAATTCTTAGTAATTGAAACTGTCCCAAGTGGAAAATCTGCCTCTGAAGGTGGTTAGTATTCCCTCTACTGGATGCCATTTTTCTGCTGTACTATGATAAGAATTTCTCTCCTATATGGAGTGGTCTGTATATTGATGGATATGGATCCATAGATAACAAATTCTGTGATATTTTTGTGAAAAAACCCCAGTGCTAGGCGTCAGAGAAAATTTAAAGTTTGGGTAAGACATTATTTCTGTTCTCAAAGAGTTCAAGAATTTGTAAAATTTATATGTAATTGCTTGCTAAGCAGTCATTTTTCTAGGAATATGACACTAACAAAGATAACTGCAATTGTTAAGAATAGGTAGCAAAATCTGCTTCACTGAAGAAAGCAAACATAGATACAAGACAGAGGGAAATTCAATATACAGATGGTATAGCTTAGACAAAACTGCCACCTCTACTGGCAGTTAGCTTGAACCTAGAAGTCAGCAATTCACATCAACAAGAGTTTCTTAAGTTTCAGCTTTATGCTTAGCACTGTGTTACATGCTAGGTATACAAAGAAAGGTAAAACAAATAAAAATAAACCTTGCCTCCAAGGAGCTCAATGTCTCATGACAACATACAATAACAGTGATAGTTCTCATTAAACTTAATCTGGAGTATTCTGTTCAGATCTAGGTATTACAGTTTAAACACATTGAGAAGATGATGAAGAGCCAAGTCTATTACTGTTGATCATAACATAATCCTCTTACTATGAACAATATTCAGAGGAGGAGATACTAAATCAAGGAAGTAGTGGTCAACAAGTAATGGTAATCTTGAGTTCACTGTGACATCTACTTCTAGTTAAGGAGTTCTTATTTTTTTGTGTGTGTAATGGACCCCTTTGGCGGTCAGGTAAAGTCTATAGACCCATTTTTAGAATAGTTTAAAAATACATAAATTGAGGTATAGAGGATTACAAAGAAAACCAATTATATATTGAGGTATAATTATCAGAATATTTTAAAAAACAAATTAACAGACCCCAATTTAAGAACCCCTGCAGTTTAGTATAACCTCTAATCATCCAACCAAGGAATACCTCAGTGCTCAGGATTTACCCCATAAAATAGAATAGTTTGAAAGACAATGTGGAGACCCAAAAGTGAGCAAGTAGAGGTCTGCTAAGGGTCTATCTAAGTACATGTTTTTTTCTCCTAATAGACATAAACTCTTTGAGGGAAGGGATTATTTCATTTGGGTCTTTATATCCTAATTGCCTAGTACAGTACCTGTCACATAGGAGAAGCTTAATAAATGATTATTAAATGAATGAATGGTGCAGAAGAATTCTGAAGGTACATAGAGGATAGGAAACAATCAAAACAGTCCTTAGTGTAACCTAGCTCTTTAAAAGAACAGGAAGAAAGAAAACTGGTTAAAAGAAGAGGCAAATATCATCTAACAGCCACACATCAAGTCAGATATGCAAGGCTACTCTATTTGTTAGATTTGAGGGTGCATCAGCAGAACTGAAGCTCTCCCAGCTGCCAAAAGTCTTTGGGATTGAACTTACCCCAACTCCTGGACCATAGGAGAAGCACCAAAATCTTTCCCAGGCCTTGGCATTCATGGAAAAACAAGTCTTTGGATGGTTGAACATAATTGTAGTGGATAGATTTAAAAGTTCTTGAAGTTTAAGTTGGAGTTTAAGAAGCACATGGGCCTTTGGTATGATCCAATTTAATATTCTTGTAAGAACAAGCTATGTGTTAGTGTACAAGTTAAAAAGTTTAAATCAGCATGAATGGGTTAGTATCTATTGGTATAAATGTACCTATAAGTGGACACCTAAATTTGAGGAGCATTATTTGCCTTTTATATACCTTGAAGGGTAGTGAGGGTCATTGTGTGTGTGTATGTGTGTGTGTGTGTGTGTGTGTGTGTGTGTGTGAGAGAGAGAGAGAGAGAGAGACAGAGACAGACAGAGACAGACAGAGACAGACAGAGAAAGAGACACAGAGAGACAGAGACAAAGACACACACACACAGACAGAAAGAGACAGAAACAGAGACTGAGGCAGACAGAGAGACAGAGACAGAGAGAAAGAGACAGAGACAAAGACAGAGAGAGGTCACAGAGTCATTGAGTGGTATGTGAAAGCCAAGTTACATGGATGTCCCTAGAGCTGGACACTGAGTCTCTCTTGTCAGATGCATGGAGATGACTGTAACTCTGAAAAGACAAGGTTCAGTACATAGCTATTAAAGTGATTGAAAACCCTCTCTAGTTAATCCCCGCAATGACAAGCTATCATAGAATAGAGAGTGGGAAGTGGATCCATTCTAAGATTATAGTTGTGGAATCACAGAGCAAGAAGGCAGATTGTTGTGGAGATGGTGTTAGAATCATGGACCATTATTTTGACTTGAATTGTACCTATCTTCTCACAGCCCTCTCTTCGAAACTCCCAATACTGTAATATTTTGCTGCCTGACCAAAATAGACTTGGAGTGGGGAGGGAGATGGGGACAGTGTCAGAGCTATAGGGAGAAAGGAAGAGGGACAGCAACTAGAGTAAAATAATATTAAAATAGTTTTGCTGGACCCAGTCAGAGAAATCAAATAGCTTTGCAATGAGATGTCTAAAGCTCTTAGTTGATATTATTCACACTCCTGATACAGCGGCTGAACACATACACCCTCAGTATCTTGTTCTACCTTTTATATGCAAATGCATAATTTTTCTTGGTGGTTATCAAGTTCAGAAACTAAAATACATTTAAAAAAGAAAAATCCTTAACTATGGACAAAGAAGGGGGAAAAAAACTTCCCTAGAAGAGAATGGTATTTGTTCTTTTCATTATGAAGTCACTTGCCTTGCTCCTTTCAGAATCATGATTAGAAAGCCTTCCATCTTCAGCAAGAGCTTAACTCAGATGTCAAACTATTTAAGAAATAAAACACATACACTCCTAACTAAATAACTAGGTCCTCGGGTTTATTAAATTTCCTGGTCCTAGGCATGATTCTGTAAGAGATTTCACCTTAGCATGGCAGAGTTCTATGGCAGAGTTCAACCACACCCAATCATTATCCAGGTGGAGGTAGTTCTTTCAATGAACTATTAAAGGCTTTAGAATTGTTTGCATATCCTTAGTTTCTCAATTCCCAACTTCTGCTCTCTCATACAAAATAATTGTTGTTTGTCCTTCATTTTTGAAGAGGACCAATGACATCGTGGGATGATATCTTGAATTGTTAATGAATTGGATTTAAGTGAGGCAGAGTTGCACAGAGTCATCACCCTCACTCTCTCCCAGAATCACCAAGGCAATGGTCCAGAGGCAGTGGATGACACTAACTTCTTAGATGTCTGGCCAAGCCCAAAGTATCCCTCAGCATCTGCTTTAACCACCTTCATGGCTGTTGGAATAAAATTGTTCAACTCCATCTATTCTGCCAGAAGAAATCTTCATATGCTTGGGGTAGACAAAATTAGCCGAGGATTTGCAGAGTGAAAAAGTCCCAGAGACAAAGCTAATTCCAGGGGCTAAAGTCATTGTCTAGTCACATTCTTGGCTTATCATCTATATACACTATATACACATCTATATACACAAAACTTCAGATTTGGGGGCCATCCTTATACCAACAAAAACTTTAATACAATAACACTGGATACTGTCAGATCATTTACTTTTGTTGTATAATCAAAGGATTCATTTGCAAATTGGAGCATCTGGAGGTAATCCATCATCTCTAGGGAATCAGTATGTCATTTGGTCTCTGGGTTAGACATATTCTGTATAACAGCAAATATCTTTGGCTAGCATATCTCCCTATTTTATCCTTCACTAGATTATAATAATAAGAGGGACATTGAACAAAGTGATCTCTTTGTTATATGTCATATGTTATATTTTTAGAGTAATCTTGTATAATTTCACCAAATGCATGGGAAATACCTTGTTGGAAGAAAGCCCTTAAGGTCACTTTTTACTCTTCAAATTGAACAAAATTCTCTTTGTTGTTATATCTTTCAAGGAATCTTTTAAGATTTTAAATATGCGTGTAAGATATCTTGGAGGAGAGTCTTTGAAGTGGCATTTTGCTGTGTAAATTAAATGCTTTTTTAAAATAGTAAGTAAAAAGGAAACAGTGAAACCTTGTATTCTCTGCACCAGTCCAGTGTGTGATTGTAAAGATGTAGCCTACTACAGAGTATCAAAAAGTTTGCTTTCCCCCATCCGATAAGTAACCCTCTGCTACACATACATACTATACTAATAAATATTTTGTAGAATTATAGATTGACAGGTCACTAGTTATTATTTTCTTGGTTTCCCCTTTGGTAATGTGTCAGAATAATCTAAAACTTTTAGTACTCTTCTTTTTCTATATGTCAATAAATTAATCAATTAGCATTTACTATATTTATTACATACCTACTATATGCCAGATATTGTGCTATGCATTGGTAATATAAACCATCCCCTGTCCTCAAAAACCATATGTTCTATTGGGGAAGATGTGTACCCAAGTACATACACACACATATACATACATATATATATATATATATATACTATATATTTTATATAGTATATAGTATATATATATATATGTATGTATATGTATTTAGTACAAGAGTCAGAGGGAAAATTTGGAATATAGTACGTATGAATGTAGAACAGGCAAAAGAAAACTTTTATGTCTTTTCAAAGCACAAGATAGACATATGGAAAGCAACAAGAATGAAATGATTACACAAAGATATAGATCTGGTTAAAGGAAGTTTGATGACAGTCAAGTTTCCAAGCCAGAAAGATAAGTGATTAAAATAATTTACACTTCTCAAAGCAAGATAAACTAGTTTCTAGCAATTTAAGAATATCTAGATTATCATGTTGGCTAAGTTACTAAATGTTTCTAAAGGGTATTTCAGAGAAAGAAAAAAGTATATGGGGGAGAGAATCTAAAAAGAAGTATTACAAAAGGGGATGTTGAAGAAAATGAAATTTATCTTGTCATTAAAATAATATGGGAGAATTTTGTATAGAGTTATTTTGTTAACTTTGGATTAATAATAGAAATAACAACATATATATTACAATAGAATTTAATAACAGACAAACCTAACAGCTGTTAAACTAAAACAAAATGTATTGAATTCTCTTACAAAAATACTGAAAGAAAAGGGAATAATGTTTTATTCCAGTCATGGAGAGGATGAACATTTTTATCAACCAAGTAAATTAAAGAGATTCAGATAAAATCAGTTGATTTGGATTATAATACAGATAAAAGGATTTCATTAAACAAAACGCAATATCTCCGAAATTTAAAAAAATAGAGTGAGAAAAAAATTTTGCTTAGTTTGTCATGTCTGACTCTTCATGACCCACTTGGAGTTTTCTTGGTAAAGATACTAGAGTATTTTGCCATTTCCTTTTCCAACTCTTTTTACAGATGAGGAAACTGAAGCAAACAGGCTTAGGTGACTTGACCAGGGTTACATAGCTAGGTGTCTGAGGCCAGATTTGTACTCACAAAGATGAGTCTTTCTGACTTCAGGCCTAACACTTTATCTACTGTATCACTTAGCTGAGGAAAAATATTGTCAGCAAAATGTATCTCATAAAGGTCTCACAATCCAGAATCTATAAAGAACCAATACAAATCTACAAAACTGGTGCACAGTCCCCATTGGAACAATGTAAAAACACTATCTTTCAAAAGAGAAAATTATACTCAACCAGTTCTCAATTCCTTAATTGTCAGAGAAAAGCAAATCAAGAAAACCTCATAATACTATAATTCATTCACCAGGATTGTAAAAATAATAATTTAAAAAGTTAGTGTTAATGTTGACATGGTTACAGGGATTACAGAACTCTGTTACCTTGTTGGTGGAACTGGAGATTAGAGTGAATACAACTTGGCAATATACAGCAAGAGTGACAAAATTTCATAATGACAATTGACATTTTTATAGTGCTTTTATACTGCTTATATGCATTTGTGCTTTATATATTTTTTCTCATTTGTTCCTACAAGATCCTGTGAAGTAAGTACTCTAAGCATTATTAATTATTTTACTACTAATAAAATAGAATCAGAAAGATTAAATGACATGTCTGTGGTCATAGTTATCAGAGTTAGGAATGAAATTGAAATCTTCTTGATTCTCAAGTACAAGTGTCTTTTCCATACCTTCTGACTCAATCATTCCTACAATTCTATTATCAAAACTAAAAAAAATAAAAAAATAAAAAAAAGATCAAAAAAAATATTATCTACTAGCACAGATGTTTTCATAGAGCTACAAAAATATTCGTTCACTGAATTTATTTGTAAATAATATAAGTCCAAACAATTAGAAAATAGTGTGGTGTGACCTATTAATGTTACAGAACAACATAATGCTATTAAAAAATATTACAAGAAAATAAAAAACATCCTCTATGAAGTCAACCAAGATTAGCAAAAGCAGAATTGTATACATAGTGACTACAATTTTATAAGAAGGAAGGAGGGAGGAAAGGAAGGAAAAAGGAAAAAAGGGAGAAAACAAGAATGAGGGGGCAGGAAAGGAAAAGAAAGGAGAGGAAAGGAGAGGAGAAGAAAGGAGAGGAAAGAAGAGGAAAACTATCTTTACATGTATTTTGAAAATAAAAAAGCTATTACTTTAAAAAAAAAAAAAAAGTGGAGGTCACCCACCCAGGTAATAATTTTCACAGAGCATCAAGTTAGAAATCAAAGGACTTCTGCTCCTTGGTTTCTGTCCTGTTATTTTTGCCCTTTCCCCACTTAATCCAATCACCCAATGATCTGGAAATAAAACTGTAAGCCTGAGTTAGGGATTTCTGAGATTAAATTTTGGAAAACAGCTCCTCTCTGAAGTAGTTATCCAACCATAATTATAATGTGTCCAGAGAGACTGTTTCCTTTTTTTCTATTTGGGTATGTTCCCAACCAGAGTAGGATATGGTAAGACACTAAGGTTTGCATTTATAAATGGACTTAGGTGAATGTATGTGGAATAAAGTGCCAAAGAAGTAAAATCCTTCTTTTTTTTTTTTCATGGATTTACATCCATACACATATGCATACACACACCCAAGTCCCCAAGCAAAATGAAGGTTTCTCCAGGATAATAGCTGAATTTATTTTTTATCTTGGTGTTCCCCAGGATCTAATATAGTGCCTTGCACATAATAGGCCCTTTAAGAAAAGTTGGTTCAATTTTATCTTTTTGATTCACTGAAGCAAATTTAATTAAAATCATTCCTAACATATTTTTCTCTTTAGGCTATTTATTCTTGTTGTTATTGCTTGCTTAATTAATGAATGCCAAAGTACACTGACAGATTAGACCCTGTGTTATTCTCCTTAGAGTAATGGAAGTCCATATTTCACAAAAGAAAGTCCAAGGACCATGAAGTTATTCGATAATTTATTATAATTAATAATTCTAAAGACCAAAAAACAAATCCTACATAACCCATGAGCCAGAATCCCATACTCTAGGCTTATAGAGAATAAATTTAATCTTGGAAGTTTCTCATAAATTACTCTTTGACTCATGTTCCTCTGGGAACTTCAGAATTTGGCTTGTTTTTCTCTTCAGATCTTCTCCTGGAAAATCAGCATATTGCTTGTGTTTAAAACTCCACAAATGGGAGCAAAAGGGGCCATGCATGTTATATCAAAATCCAGAGCATGATTTCATATAAAGTTATAATAAAAAAATAAGTTTCCAGAGCAAATCTTTGAACACGTCAAAAATACTGACAAGTATCAGAGACACTCATTTGTTTCTGAGGGAATATATTGAGAAGCACAGTTGTTGTGTTATTCAGTCATGTTTGGCTCTTCATGACCCCATTTTGGGGTTTTCTTGGCAAAGGTCCTGGAGTGGTTTGGAGTCTAAGTTAAAAGAAATCAAAATAGAACAAATATGTTGGGTTCAATGATTTTTTCCTTTCTCAAAATTTCTTATTTATATGTTTAAAATTAATCTTCCTATTTAAGGATGTCATTCAGTTTTATAAACTGAGAAGTGAGAAATCATTTTCTTGCAAATATGTAACACTTCAAGCCTATTTTAATGATATTGTCTCAATTCAGTTTTAAATACTCATACTATGCATTACATCTGTCTTCAAGGATTAAAGGAATATTTGGTCATGATTTATAGTTGTAATTTTATTCATTGGGAACCAACCACTGCTTATAGTCTTCCTACATTTCAAAGTCCTACCACATTAAAAGAACCAGAATGTAAAATGTAGAACTTTTTTTTTGGTAAAGGGATTAGATTTTCTGGGTTTATGCTAATGATATAGTAACAGTAATTTGTTTTATTATGCCAATATTTTTATTTATTTTTGTTTTAAATTTTTTGTATTTATTTGTTTTGTTTTTATTTTGTTTTATTGTGGCAAAATATCATAAACCCACTTATAGTTGTAATTTTATTCATTGGAAACCAACCACTGCTAATAGTCTTCCTACATCTCAAAGTCCTACCACATTAAAAGAACCAATCTCCAGAAATTAACTGCATAGACTCCTGAGATATGTAGTTTAGTGTCTCAAAGATCCCTCTTCTCAGCATAGAAAGAGACAGAATCCATTGCAGGTTTTGGACTGGACTGAGTTGAGTTATGTCGGTCCCAAAAGTTAAAATAAATCTGTGATAAGGATGAAGAGGGAGAAGATGCAATAACAACAATGGAGGATGCTGTGCAAACGAATTGATAGTAAATCTTGAGCAGCTGGAGCTTTTTTCCTTCATCTAGGGCTCTACTTTTTGAGAGAATCCAGCTAGGGATTACCTGGAAAGATTGTTAGAACAACTGTGAAATTGCTCCATTCATGGCTTTCTCTTTCTATTTTATTGCCCTGTGAAAAACAGACAGAATTGTTTGCTCCTAAGTGTTTTTCTACTTTAAAAATTTTTCTTATTTGTTGTATTGAGAGTATATGTTGCTTTTAGAATGATGATGTTTTTCTCCACATGAAGACATAGTGATCTTAATTGTTATATTGAGTATATCTGTATATTAATTGAGTATATCTTTAACTATAGACAATATGGATGGTGGAAACTTAGCTAATTTGAAAACAAAATTTAGCAGATCAGAGATATTCATCTCTGGCCTGATGACTAGAAGACAGGTCTGAGTTTTTGTGTTTTTTATTGATAATTTATTCTTTAAGTTTTTTAAATTTGCAGACAAAAGAATATATGTGGGTCTGTGCAAAATCTTCCTCAAGTTAAAAACTAATTTCTTGTCATACAGATTGACCACTGCAACTATAGAGACCAGGAAATAATTTCCAGTCCCATACTCCAACAATTACAAGAAAAAGTAGTGTTTTGAGAGAGGGAGTAGGAATGTGACCCGAGGGAAAGTAATGACTGAAAACAAAGTTCCAAGATTAGAGATAGGTATGATCCAGAAGGAATCCTCTGTTCCTTTCAAAAAGGAACAAGGGAAATTACTCCCCAGTCAAATTCTGATTAGTAATGGTGCTAGTTGCATTAAACTACAGAGAGAGATTGAAGGACTTACCTGTAATCACATAAATGAGTGTGCAGTTAGAATGAAGCTCATATCTTAAGGTTCTAAAGTCAGAAATATATTAATTTGACCCTTTTTTTGTCTCTCTGAAAGCCTTAGAGATTAATTTTGTAAAGGAATCTAATACCCTTGCATCAACTTCCTCATTCCCATGATATGCACCTCATTCTCTCCACTGAAACCACATAATTAGTCAAACCTTTTCTTTAGTCTAATATCACCATATAACAAAAATAGAGTGTTATATTTAAGAGTCAGGAAGACCTGAATTCAAATTAAGTCTCAGACTTATAAAGGTCACTTAGCCTTAGCTTTCTCAATTGCAAACCCAGGGGATTGGATTTAATGGCTCCCAAGGTCCCTTACAGCTGGAAATCTATGATCCTACAATCCTAAATCCTAATATTCCTCTATCTGACTATTAACTCCTCTCTTTTGAGGTCTCCTCCTGCTTCCCCCTCACCCCAAAACTTTTCTCCACTCTCATTTCAAACGTCATCCACATTTCCCTGCTTTCCCAGGCTCATCCCTGCTTTTCCTTCACATGTAGTTATGTATTCAGTTATATCCAACTCTTTGTAACTCCATGTAAGGTTTTCTTGACAAAGATACTGGAGTGGTTTACCATTTCTTTCTACTGTGGATTAAGGTAAACAGAAGTTAAATGTCACACAGCTAGTAAGTGTCTGAAGTGTCTGAAGGTGAACTCAGGTCTTCTTGATTCCAGGCTCAAAGCTCTCTATTCACTGAACCATTCTCACACCACATAACTCCCTTCAAAACTTTTATGATAGTCAATCAGTTATGCACTAATCATTTCACCTTGAGTTCCTTCTGTCTTTGTTCTATCAAGTTTATCCTTTTTTAAGCCCCAAACTTCTCCATTCCTACACACACATTACTGATCATAGATGGAGAGTCATACAAACATTTGTATTTATGTTAGCCAATTTCTCTTAGTTCTTCACTTTTCTCTCAATGGATTTCTATCTCATTCATTCAATATGTCTTTTAATTCTTCTCTTCTTTCTTCAGATCACCTGTACTATTCCTTTTTCTTTCCCTCTCAGCAGAGGGCTTTTTAAAATAACTGAGGCCAACCCATCCACACAATTCTATATTTAAATTATCTTAATATCATCTCTCATTTTGCCCTTGGTTTCTTTCTTTCATTTCCTTTTCTCTTAGAGGAAGACGTCACATTTTTATTTGCCAAACACTCTCTTTGTGACTTTGATCCAATTCTCTTCCATCTTTCAAGAGAAATTGCCCTTCTAATCACTCTATTTCTCCTTAAATTTTCAACTTTGATTTATCCAGTAGCTCCTTCTTCATTACTTACAAACATATACAGATCTTCCTCATCCCTAAAAAAAAAAAAAAAAATCCTTGAGTTGGTCTTTCCATTCCTTCAAGCTTTCAGCCTATATTTCTTTTTTCATAGCCAAACTCTTAGAAAAAGTTGCCTATAATCATTGATTCCACTTTCTTACTCCCATAGTTGAAATACAATTCCTTCTCATTTCCAACTCAAAGAATCCACAACATCCTTTAAGCTCAATTAACTTTGCTATTTCTTTCTAATTGCCCCAATTGCTAATGCTAATGCTAATGCTAATGCACTCTCACCAAAAATTATTTTGTATGCATTCTGTAGTTATGTTTCATGTTGATTTCTTTACCCATCTACTTTCCCCCTTCCCAGAATTGTGAAAATCTTAAGGTCAGGGATTGTTCCATTTTTTGTTTTTGTATCCTGGAGCCTACTATAGTACCTGGATTAAAGATAGTAAAGGACATGAAGACCCTGAGAATATTGATACATAATCTGGATCAAAGGTAAAATTCAGTGGATTTCTTGAATAGTATGTTTTTGTCTGTTTTGCATGAAGTATTCACAATGAAGTCTTTCTAGGACACTTTTTGAGAAATGGATAAGTCAGAATAATTCTCTTTGGTTTTTTGTTACCCTAGGATTTCAAACAACATCTATTTTAGACAATGGGTATATATTTACTTGAGTAGAATTTAAGGAATTTGAATTTCTTGACAGAACTGTTATCTTACTTGCCATGATGATATCAAATTATCCTGAGTTAAATGGTCAAGCTGAAAAGAGATATAAACCAAAGATATCCCAAAGCAGACTTTTGAATGAAATTGGTTACCAAGTTCTGTACTTTTCCCATCATTCAATATATTGTCCTATATTCAACAATTGGAGATAGTTCCACTAAATAATAATTTGAAATGTCTCAACAGTTTCCATCTAGATAATATACGAGAATTTACAATACAAATAAGAACATACATTGCCTTGGAGACTGCTATCAAATCAGGCTACATTTACTTGGGTGTAGGAACATCCAGCCCAATTAAGGGTGGGGATTGTCTTTTGTCTGTTTTTGTAACTCCAGTTCTCAACACAGTGCCTGGCACATAGTATGCACTTAATAAATATGTATTCACTGATATTGAGTGATTGATATGTTGATTGACATGTTGATCTGTATTCTTCTATTCTTTGCTAATTTTTGCTATAAGGTTATTTCACTAGAAATTATTGAGATGGACAAAAGTATATTATTAATGCTATTATAAAGAAAATGATAAGAAATGGGTAGATTTTAGTAGTCAATTTCTTCAGGACATCCTTGGCCTAGACTTCTTTTCAACCTGACCAATTATGTACAGAAGAGGTAATAGAGGTAATAATCTTCTATTAAGTGATCTTTTTGTCTGTAAAGATACTTTTTTGTCGGCAAAACAATTACGGGTGACATAAGTTTCTCAATATTTCAAACAAACAACTGAGAGTTCTTTCTTATAACTTAATCATCCTACCTAAACTTGTCCAAAGCATACTTACTACAGCTTCCCAATCAACAGAGATAGAATTCTCAGTTCTCCTCATATATACCTCATCTTTTTTTTTTTCTGGTCCCATAAATAGAGTTAGAACCTTAAAGAGTCCCAGTGAAGAGTCTTTGTTCTTTTCACCATTAAAAAAAGTTAAGAACAAGATTCACTTCCTTTGATGTTTTAGCATCCCTTATTGCAGTGACCCCTTTCTGAACAGCCATGAATTTTTTACAAACATCCTTTAATCCATTTATTATTCCATCAATCAACTGAAATAAATTTTGTTTGTGAAATGGCAAACATCCAGGAAGTTGTTCAATATGAGATGGAAAAGTACAATTACTTATGTAGATTATAAATTCTTACCAGCAGGCACTACAAGGTTTTATGGGAGAAACATTATAAGGTTTTATAGAAAAGACATTACAAAGTAATTTAGCAAATCTTAATTACTATTGAAATCACTTTTTAAAAAATCCACCAAATCCTGATTTGAATAAAGGGAATAAAGGCAATTATCAAGTGATAATTAGATCCTTATCATTTGGTTCAAATAGATTTTTTATTTATTTTAATAAACTAGTTTGCAGAATTAACAGGAAAAGGAGATAAAACTTCTATTGTCCTTTATTAAGCATATATTTTATGATGCAGATTTTAGACAAAGCATGATCCCTATTCTCATAATAGAGATAGAGGTAAAGAGTAGGAGTAGGTGACTCCCTGGTGAAGAAACTCCCATTACAAAATCAGTTCAGCACCTTTTCTGCAACTTAAAGAACTGCCTATCTTTTCAACAATGAGATGATTGAAGCCCGTTCCAATGATCTTGGGATGAAGAGGCATCTACACCCAGAGAGAGAACTGTGGGAACTGTGTGGATCACAACATAGTATTTTCATTCTTTTTGTTGTTGTTTGCTTGTATTTTGTTTATATATATATGTATATATATATATATGTATATAAACATATATTTAGCACGTTTAATGTATGTTGGATTGCTTGCCATCTAGGGGAGGGAGTGGAGAAAGGGGAGAATTGAAACACAAGGTTTTGCAAGGGTCAATGTTGAAAAATTATCCATGCATATGTTTTGAAAATAAAAAGCTTTAATAATTACCAATATCACTGAGAAGTTAAGTGACTTGCCCAGAGACTTCTTGTTTTTCCTTCATTCTCAAAGAGGACTATGACCTCAGGGAAGGGATGCCATGACATGCAAGTGAATTGAATTTAAGTGAGAGAGAGAATGCAAGGTCACCAGAATCATTCTCCTCTGGAGCCATCTGGGTCCAGTGGCCAGATATAGATCAGGAGGACTGGAAATGTCCCTGGATGAAGTGGGAGACTTTGACCTTTATAAACTAAGGTCTCAGTTTGACTAAGGCAGCTTGCCCATGCAGTAATTAAGGCTAGCCAAGAAAGAAAAGAGGCAAAGAATGTCTTTTTTAATCTAGTAAAAAAAAATAGCCAGTATTTGCCAGAGTTGAGAATTGAATCCAGGTCTCCTAGTATTTGAGATCATCTCTCTCCCCATTACAGTACACTGTTTCCTCTCTTCCTCCTTTTCACCATTATTATCCTTGACCTTTTGTTATAAAGTTTTGAAGTCTTTGTTACCCCATTTGGAATTTTCTTGGCAGAGCTCCTGGAGTGGTTTTCCATTTCCTTCTCCAGTTCATTTTATAGATGAAGAAACTGATGCAAATAGTGAAGTGACTTGCCCATGGACATATAGCTTGTGTCTGAGGCCAAATTTGAACTCCAGGAGTCTTCCTGACTCCCAGATGGGAGCTCTATTCACCAAGCAACTTAGCTGCCCTCTCCTTGACATTTACATAGCCCTTTAATGTTTGGAAAACATCTTGTTTGCTCTACCTCATTTAATTCTCAACATGACTCTATGAGGTACTTAATAAAAGTATTATTAATTCCATTTTACAAATGAGTAAATTGGGATTCGGATAAGTAAATTGGCTTGCCTGTGGTCCCATGGCTAGTTATTATGGAAGCTAAGATTTGAACCAAAGTCTTCTTAACTTCAAATAACTAATAGTCTTGTACAGTAAAGAAATTGGAGAATTAGAGGGAGGGGAGTGTGTGAGGAGCTAGAAGAAAGGAGGATAAAAGGAAGATTTTTGTATTGCCTACAGTCCCAAGCTCAGTAACTTGCACAAAGAAAAATTAATAAATAATTGTTGAATCAACATTTGAATTGCACAAAATGGCACAGTGAATAGAATTTGGGTCTGAAGTCAGAAGATTTGTCCTCTTGAATTTGAATCTGAAACCTTTGACACTTGCCAGCTGTGTGTCCCAGGGCAAATAACTTAATCCTGTTTACTGCAGTTTCTTTTATCTGTAAAATGAGGTACAGAAGCCAAGAAAATTCCAATTGGGGTCACAAAGAATTAGAATGACTGAAAAATGACTGAAAAACTTTCCTCCATATAGCCATATTAGGGATCTCCCCCCCCAAAGTCCTTCTCTAGGGTGCAACAATTACATAAGATCCCTTAAATGAAAATTCCAAGCTGCTAGAGGGAGCTAAGATTATGTCAGAAAGGATCTGAGTATCATGCAGTGTATGTAGACATCAGAATAACTAGTAGGATCCATTTGCAAATCAAATGTCTACCTAACTTCACTAAGTAAACTTTCTAGACACTAAATAGCAACCCCTAAATTTGTTAAGGTGATTCTCCTTCATTCTTATCCTTTCTGTTCTTTCCCTACTCTTCACCCTCAGAGTGATGTTGACTCAGATAGGGATCATGCTTGATGACAGGAAGTGATTAGAAAGTACAAATAACAGCAGTAGAAGGGAACCTAATCCTATGTTCAATGAGAAAGTAGCATAAGAACAAGGGTAGTATACCCTTTGCCCTCATTCCATCAGACATGGCTTATGATGGATTTACTTCTTCCAAACAAGGTCCAGAGACCAGATAAACCAACAACACTCCTGAATTTTGATTTGCACCACATCCTGTCTTTTGACTCCCATGTTGTGTATGAGCTGAGTTTCTGACTTGTATTTGTAAACTACAATTAGTCCTTTGTGATATGTGCATCAAGCATCTGTTACTGCACCTTTTTTGACTACTCGGGAAGGACTCACACTGTTTATATGCTTAGAACTCTGACATCCCAAATCAATTTTATGTTTCAGGGCAAAGATCTCCATAATTTAGAAGCTACTGCAAATCGGCAGATATTTATATGCTATATTAAGCATTATGCTTTAGTAATTATATACTGTATATTTACTGACTGATTCTCAGCTAAGAGAAAAAACTGTGGCATCTTGGCCAACTTCATTATATACAGGCCATGTAACTAGTCTTAATTGAATATATAGCATATTCACAGGGAAGTAGGGGTTAATATGGTAAAAGGGGGCTCACAGCTAATTTTGATTAAGTAGTTACTCAAGTCCACACCCTTCTGGACAATGAGTAGCACTGCTCCATAGAGAGAGACAGAACTGATTATATAGAGAATATAACAATAATTCAGGACTTTTGCCCCAATATGGTATATACAAAATACCAGGGCGACAATGGGACTCCCCAATGCAGAATAGTTATTAGCACCACCTAGTGGCTAAACTAGAATATGAAATATAAAGAGATTGTATAACTCAAACATTCCTCATTTTCTTCATTTTCCTGGGACTATATCTAAGACCTGAAATTTAGTAATTTTAATTAGATTTAGTACAATTATGCAATACATGTGAATATCAGAAAACTACTAGTGATGAGGTCCTGAATGGTATTTTAGACTGAGAAAAACTAAAGAATTGATTCCTGAGGCAGGTCTGGAGAAGGCACTGATAGAGATCAGTTTAGTCCAGGATCCCACCCTCTCGGGAGATTATCCAGTCTTAAATCCAAGTTATATCAAACTGTAAGAGGTCTTGAGCAGTCACACCTTGCCATGCTCTGTCAGAAATCCCAGTCCTGTCCCAGAGATTAAAATTTCCTTATAAATATACCCTCCTTTGGGTCAATTCCCCACGGCATAGTGCCTCATGTCTTTCTCCTCACCCCTCCCCCATGCCAAGTGATATCTAACTACTAAATTTCTCAACACCACTTTCCTCCTTATAGCTAGCTCTTTTGGGGTGTCCCTTTCAGGAAAACCCTTTTCTAAGCTCTCCCAACTTTGTATCCCTTCATTTTGTCTATAATCTCTTTCCTAAATAAATCTACCTTTTGCCAAAGAGAATGGTCATTTTGATTTCTTCACAAGACCAAATCCCAAATTTTCTGGTGTCTACATCACCTACATCATGTTGGTCCTCAAAACACATCACCAGGAGCCATTTGCAAACCAATTATGTACCTAACTTCACAAGGTAAACTTCCTAGAATGAAATTAATGATATTGAAATAAATCACCTATCTTGGAAAGGTCAAACCTGCCAGTCTTTTCTCCTTTTTGGATCAAGATGTCTATATTTGGCTCAGAATGAAATAGATTTTCAGTAACAGGAAGCACCTCAAACTACCTATTGTTGTGTACAAAAACAAAAATCAAGTTAGTTAGCAAATAACCTCAAAATCTTTAAGCTAATGAGAATTCCATTACTCTCTTTTAGTACTCTACAAAAATCCTACTCCAATTCTACTCTATCAAGAAGTGGAGGTGGTTTGCTTCTTGAAGGCTTTGTTAATAGGGTTTAAGCATTGAAAGATTCTATTATCCTGGAAAGATTTTGTGAAAATCCCAGTAATAGACTGTGGCAGTTTTCTCAAATCCATCTAACTTAAGTGTGGAGACACTCATCCATGATAGAGTAGTCATTTCATGAAGAATTTGTTGGTCATGGCAACCCACAAAACAAAGAGAAATAAAGTAGCCCTTATTTCTGTGTAACCCCCACCCCCATCAGTATTTAAAGTGATAGTAATAGTGAGTAGAGGATGCTAAAAATGCCAATGCCAAGGATCTAAAAGGTCTTCCATGAGGTAGTCAGAACCACTGTAAACTCTTGATGGGAATAAATAGCCAGGAGTGATCGAAGTATATTTAACAATAGCATCCATTTCCCATCCAAGTCATTGCTTTCTAAAAGACTCTTTCTTCCCTTCCCAAGTTGAAGAATTTTAAATTTGAAAATAAATAATCTTGGAAGGTCTTCTGATGGATGTCTTCCTTTTTCAAGCATGAACACACTCAAACCATTCGTGACAAGAGGGAAAAAAAATTGTCCTATTTTTAAAAGGCCTTCAGGGAAAGAGATTCTACAGTGTTTCCTTTCCTTTTTTTTTTTTTTTTTTTAAACACTTCTTACTGTCAAGAAATTCTTTTTCATGTCTAATATAGAACTAAGTCCTCTCTCCTTTTGTTTTGGACTGAATAGAAACATAAAACAAATGGTTAGCCGTTATACTGTTGCTTTTTAAATACTTGAAATCTATTCCTCAAACTTTTCCAATTCATTTACTCATGTAATCCTTGGGTCAGAGACTTCTTGACAATGAAAGAGTCCGAGTATACTATTTTTCTCACTTCTCCTTGCTTCTTATGTTTTCACTCAATATATCTGAAAATCTCCATATATGGTCCTTTCTACCTCTACACACTCTCCCTCCATTTTACTGAGGCTAACTTGCAACCTGCAAATACAGTATTAAAGAATCAAGGGGTAGGTTGGGTTTTGTTTTTAGTCATTCGTTTTGTTTTTACAACACAGTCATTTCCACTCCCACCTCCCCTACACTGCAAGTTTTTCTTTTGTAAACAAAGAAGAAAAACAGTTATTCAAAAACAGCCAACACATCTACCACATCTGAGAAAATTTGCAACACTCATTATCTATCTTTCCTTACTCATCCAAAAAAGGAGAGAGTTGCATTAGTGTATTTCTTCTCTTATGTCAAGATAGGTCAGTAAAATTATTCAGCATTCAGTCTCTGCTAAATGACTTTCTCCTAAGCCCCACATCATCAACTGGCTATTACACATCCCAAACTAGGTGTCATAGGCAGCTCAGATTCAACATGTCTAAAATAGAATTCATTATTTTCCTCATTAAACTCAACCCCTCTTTTGAATTTTCTTATCTAGGTTGGGACCATCCTTCCAATCACTGAGGTTTGTAACCTTGAAATCATGTTACTAAGTCCTGTCAAATCTGTTTTCATACTTTCATCAACCATCACTTCTCTTCTCTAGATCATTATCTTGCCATCACCATAGATCAGATATTTTTTGCCTGGTTAATCTCAATAGCCTCTTAATTACATTTTCTGCCTCAACTATCTTTCCTTTCCAATCCCTCCTCACCTGTGAAAAGTGATTTTTCAGGTAATGATGTCACTATCATCCTCAAAAAACTCCACTGTTACCTCTAGAAAAATACAATAATACAACCTCTTCAATTTGGCATTGAAAGTCCTTCACTACAATGAACATTTTCATCATTTTGTATTTTAGCATAAATCTAAATTATTTCTCAGCATAATTAGACCAAATTTCAGCTCCAACAGCAGTATATTTGTATGTCTTTTGTCCTGTAATTCATCTAACATTGAAAATTCCCATGTTTTATCACTTTGGAAATTTTGTTGAGTATGAGGTGAAATCTCAAAGTTGTTTTAATTTGTTAGTGATTTGGAACTGTCTTTCATATGTTTTTCATATCCTTTGACCACTTATAAATTAGGGCATCTTTTGTGTTTGTGCTAATACATATCTTGGGTAGCAGCCCTTTACCAAAAATATTTCAGGCAAAGACTTTTCCTTGTTATCCTAAATTCATTGACTTTGTGCAAAAGATTTTCAATTTCATTTAACTAGAATTATTAATTTTATTCTTCTTGATTTCCTCTGTTCCTATTTGGTAAGAATTCTCCTTTCTAATTATAGATGTCAGAAGTACTTACTTCCAACTACATCCAATAAAATTGTTAAAAAAAAAAAAAGTAGAAAGAAAACAAAAAACTACTGAGTGTCCATTAGTTCCTAAGCTTTATTTAAATCCTCAGCTGCATTTATAATCCCAAATAGGAGGTTTCTTCTTGTAGAATCTTTCTTCACTCCCCACATACACATGTCTCTCATGTGTAGACACATACACACAAGTCTCTCAACTCTTACCAATACAGGAGTTTGGAGTAGGAAGTCTTTAGCTTCCAGCCATGCCTATGACTTTCTCCAAAGTCATACCTTAATCCTTGGAATTTGTCAGGAAAATTTTCTTTAATTTTGTGCCATTTCTTCATTGCCCCAAGATCAGGGGCAAAAATCTCTGAAGTTCTCATCTTCCCTTTTCATAGCTTCCTTTTTCCACTCTTGCCTTTTTTTCTTCATTCTATCTTGATGCTTCTTTCTTTATAGGTTCATTTTCTTCATTCACTGTGCCTCTGAACCGCTTCCAAGTTTTTCACTTCTGTGACTGATTGTATAGTAGAAAAAGATTCCATTCCCTGATAAAAATCCCAGAAGTTCTAATTTTGGAATTAAGACAATTACTTCATAACTCCCCATGCTCTGGTCTTCTTTAAATGCATTCTGATATCATGTTTCCCTATTTCTTTAACCATAATAGTACTACATTGCAGACTTATTTAGATGCACTCTGGGATCATGTTTCCTTATTTCTTTTAACTACAATATTACTGTTCTGCAGATTTATTTAGATGGACTCTGTGATCATGCCTTCTTTTTTTCTTTTAAGTACATCATCACACTGAGAACTTACTTAGGAAATATGATCCAGTAACTGGTCTTGGTATTTTCTGTTATATCTCTAACATGTCTGCACTTAATTCATGTGTTTTCCTGAACTTGTTCTGTTTCAATCTCATTCTATTGATTTATAAATACTCATCTAAATTACTAAGTGGCTCAGTGGATAGAGTAAGGGGCTTAGAATCAGGAAGAGTCATCTTCCTGGCCTTAGGCACTTATTAGCTGGGTAATCCCTGGGCAATTCACTTCACCCTCTTTGCTTCAGTTCCTCATCTGTAAAATGAGATAGAAAAGGAAATGGCAAACCACGACAATATGTTTGCCAAGAAAACCCCAATTGGGGTCACAAAGAGTTGGACATGACTGAATGAACTGAACAACAAATACCAAGGTTGCTTGAATTTTTATCTTATTTTCCAGTGCCTCATCAGAAGATGCTCCTCCTGACACTGGGATAAAAGGATCCATACAGTTTTTAGAGGTAATAATAAGCAATCCTCATTAGTATAAATTCTCATGGAAACCAAAACACCAGGGACTAGAAATGGGAAGCAGAGCATAAATCGTTTCCCCTAGGTTAAGCTTTGATATTAGGTAAAATGTATTTTAATAATTACTCTAAAAAAAGATCTCTCATCACGTACCATATTTAATAAGATCAGTTGGAAAAGATCTTAAACGTCACCTAGCCCAATTCATTCATGTTATAGGGCTTGAAATAGAGATGTGCTGGTAAATGTGCAACAATCAACTCTGAAAAAAAAAATAGATTCATAATACACTTGAAGGTTTAATCTACATCATTAACATTTTCTCCATTACTTTCCCAAGTCTAGACAATATACAAAATAATAAATCAACTCTTGGTTTTTAGCTTTCTCCAACTTCTAAGGTGCAAATGCTTACATTAAAAATCTAACAACTGGAGCCAGCTCAAGCTTACTTTAGCACACCCTGTTGAGAAAGATTATATGAGCTGTCAAAGGTCACACACAGCTAATAAGTATCAGAAATTAGGTCCCCTACTACAAATCTAAACCTCTTTCCATTATACTGCAACTCATCATCACATTTTGACTTTATGTAATGTATTAGCTACCTTAAATACAAAATACATAGCCCAGATTTGTATAAGTGAAGAAATACTCTTCTCCCAAACTGCCACTTCTTGTATAAAAAGATTTAATGGCTCCTGAGGTTTCTGCAGTTGAATAATTATGACCAGGGATAATGTCTTCTTAATAAGAAATGTTACATTTCTCCCTTTTCCAAATAAACTCTCATATAGAAAACAAATCTTAGTCTTGGGAGGGAGGGTGTTGGAAATCTTCCTGAAGTTACAAATCATAGGGCATTAGCCCTTCCATGCTTGGGGGCTTTTTGATTTGAGCTGAGGTGAAATGTAGATGGTTCAAGGGTCACCAGCAGCCCTGTTTAATTGACTCTCTGCCAAGCAGGACTGCAGATAAGGATTTCAGTTATGAACATGCTCCATTGAACCTTTAGAGCATCCTAAGATGACTCACTATTGTGAACTCTAGCAACTGCCATTCAAAAATTGAAAAGCTTATAAAAAAGTCTGGTTTTAGGAGTATTCAGCTCCCTGGAACTGACTAAATAGGAGTCTAGAAGTTAGAGATCATTTAGTCCAAAACCTCATTATACATATGAGGAAACTGAGCCCTACAATGAGGCAATACTTTGCCCCAAATCAGAGTATCTGGAGTTAAAAATCACATGTCCTTCAAATATAATAAAGTTTGAGGTTGAAAGGCTTGAGTAGAAGGTGGCACTAAATGGTACCCTAAAAATAGTCAAACCTTTTTCCAACAGAGGAAATATTTTCAGCCTTTTGGCTAAAAGGAATATTTATTAGAATTGAAAGAAAATCTCCTGAAATTATAAGCAAATTAGAAAAGCAAGGGATAGTTTACTTATCAGATCTTTGGAGAGGGGAAGAATTTGGGTACATAATGTAATATGAAATGGATAGCTTTGATTATATTAAATTAAATAATTTTTGCACAAACAAAACCAACACAGCCAGGATTAGAAGGGAAGCACAATTTCATGTTTTAATTTGCTTATCTCTAATCAATAGTGATTTAGAACATTTTTTCATATATCTACAGATGGCTTTAATTTCTTCAGCTTTAAAATTTTCTATTCATATCCTTTGGTCATTTATCAATTGGGAAATACAAATTAAAACAACTCTGAGGTACCACCTCATACCTCTCAGATTGGCTAAAATGACAGGAAAAGATGATGAGGGGATGGGGGAAAACTGGAATAGTAATGCATTATTGGTAGAGTTTTGAACTGATTGAATCATTCTGGAGAGCAATTTGGAACTATTTCCAAAGGGCTATCAAACTGTGTATACCCTTTGATACAGCAGTGCCACTTGTGGGTCTGTATCCTAGTCATAAAAGAGGGAAAAGGACTCACATGTGTAAAAATGTTGGTAGCAGTTCTTTTTGAGGTAGCAAAGAATTGAAAAATGAGTGAGTATATGTCCATCAGTTGGGCAATGGCTGAACAAACTGTGGCATATGAAAATAATGGAATATTTTTGTTCTATAAAAAATGATGAATAATCTGACTTTAGATAGGCCTGGAAAGATTTGCATGAATTGAAGCCAAATGAAACAAGCAGAAGAACCAGGAAGACATTGTATGCAGTAACAGCAAGATTGTGTGATGATCACCTATGACAGACTTGGTTCTTCTCAGCGGTTCAGTGGTCCAAGGCAATCCCAATAAACTCTGAATGGAAAACACCATCTGCATCCAGAGAGAGAACTATGGAGACTGAATGTAAATCAACACATGCTGTGTTCACTTCTCTTCTGATTTTTTTTTTTTTTTTCCTCTTGTGGTTTTTTCCTTTTGTTCTGATTTTTCTCTCCCAACATTATTCATAAGGAAATAAGTTTTTTAAAATGAATGTATATATATAACCAAAAAAAAAAAAAAAAAGTTCTTTACATGTAACTGGGGAAAATAAAATTTAAAAGAAAGAAAGACTCCCTTCAAACAATTTAACTTATTTCTGATAGATTTTTCCATGGGTTCTGGTCAGAAACACATTAGTCTCTTAGTCAGAAACACATTATCAAGAATCCACCCAATTGTGCCTGGCGTTTGCTATCAATGTTTTCTGGATTCCAGCTCGGGAGGCCTGTGTTCTGGTTACATATTCTAGGAGATAAGACTTGAGAACTACACGCCCAAGGAAGTGAACAAAGAAGGTTTCCTGCTCTTGGCAGAGAGGACTCAGTCAAGAGAAGCTTCCCCATTCCCGACTGAAATGCTGAATCTCTGTGCCCCAGAAGCCCTGAATAATAGGGCCACTCAGGCACTGATGAAGAATGAATGAGGTAGAGCTCATTGGACCCACAGTTAGCAAAGCTGCCAATAACTGTTCTCTCTATGCCTCAAAATCACAGCCTGGAACTTCTTTCAGATGCTGTAAGGCACTGATCATTCTATGTATTAGGGGTGTTTTTCTAGATTTTTTCTGCCTACCTATTTCTCTCCTTATGTCACCTCCTTTTTTCTAATCATATTACTTTATATGAAAGTAAATTATTTATATTTCTTTTATGATTGTACCTTTTAAGCATAAGTATAACAAGAGAATTGTTAGGCTTTCTGTTAGTCACTTGTCCAAGTTATCTATCCCAGCTATTGCTTTCCAGTTTCAGAAAGATTCTCTCCGGTAAAACCATCTATTTAATCCAAGAATTTCAATTTCTAATGCTCTGCTTGTTTAACTTTTCCTTATGATGTGGCATTTGAAGTGTTTATCTTTTCAAATATAAAGGTAAAGAAGTTCTTCAGAGCACTCCTGAGGCAGCACAGCTGCTCAAATGGAAGAGTTCAGGTCAGGAAGTGGGAGCCTATGCTCAAGGATACTCATTCCAGAGAAATAACCATTACTCCCATTTATATAGCACCAACCCCCAAAGAAAGAAATACTGGCATTGTAATCCTCATTTTGTAAATAAGGCAACTAAAATCCAGAGAAGATGAAAACAGACCTCAATAACAAACATGGAAAGTGGTGATCTCCACATTTTCTGGTCTGAAACCTGAGTCTCTTTTTGCCATATTATTGCCTCCCTAGTTATAGGAATGCTTTGTGTAGTTCAGAAGATCTCATTTGAAAGACAGAGATAAAACCTTTGCCATTTTGTGAACATTTTAATTTAGCCCTTGGGATAGAGACTATAAAGCAAAGCCATTTGAAGGTCAGTTGTGTCACCATAGAGACAAGGAAATGAATCATCTTATGGAGACCCTCAAAATTCTTCCTTCTGGCTTTATATTGATATAGAAGCTATTGTAAGTATACCTTTGAGAGGGCATTAAGAGCAGTATCAATGTTCACCATACATACTGAAAATAACATTTTATTTTCCTTTATCATTTTTTCCTCAGAAAAATCAAAGCATGTTTATGTCTCAATCATTCTTCCATTCTACTCTTAATATTAGGTTGAAAAGGATAGAGGCTATTTTACACTTGTTTGATTGAGAACCTGAGAAGTAGATTGGTTCAGTGATTTGCCCAAAAATCACACAGCAAGGTAACAGCATAATCAAGGATAATCAAAATTCTAAATTGAATGATTAAAATAGATGGTTTGTGAGCACATAGAGAAAAGAAGAGGTGATGTTTAAGAACCATTGTAGATTCACTAAGAACAAGTCATTTCAAGTTATTCTTATTATTTTTTTTTTGGTACTTTCTAGACAGACAGATCAGGAGACAGTGTATTTTGATTTTAGTAAGACATTAACAATCTTTCACAATATCTTTGTGAATATGTTAAATATTCCTACATGGTTGAATAAGACCCAGAAAATATCTATTAGTCCAAAGATAGCAGTCTGAAGGGAAGTCTCTCTTATTGTATGCTGCAGTGTTCTCTACTTGGCCATTTTCCATTCAACTTTTTAATCAGCAATTTAAAATGAAGATATTTCAAGAATATCATGAATCAATAATTTAAAATAAAGATAGAGAATTGATGCTGCTTATTAAAACTGCAGTGAATGAAAAGCAGAGTTGGGGATGGTTGTGCCTAAAACTTTAAAGACAAGATTCAAAGTTCTCAACTAGTTGAAATGACAGGTTGAAACCACCAAAATGAAATTTATGTACTTTAATGAATCCACAATCTTATCAAGTGAATATTCCCTTCCCTAGTGTAAATTATAACTCATCTACACCTCATTCTGTGCGATCCTTAGAAGATCTGGATTATATACTGGAGGCTTCCCTTCGGTTTACTAAGGTTGTTTATCTCTATTCTTTCTACTTGGTAAATGACTAATACCCTTCCTTTTCTGGTCCTTGTCCTAAATGATGGCTTTTACACCAATTCTCTCACACATATTGATAATATGCTTACTCACAATTCACCATTGCCTTTTGGATCATCTGCATTTTCAGTCTTCTTTGTTGATGAAGATGTTTCAAAAGAAGAAAGCAGATGGGGCTTTTTGTGGCAGAGATTGTCTGAACTCTAAAAGTGATACATTATTTATAGTCTCCAAGTTCTATTTCAACTTTGAAATTTTGGAAATAATTTGAAAGGCTCAGTCAATGTGCTCTTAAAGATATGATATATCTCTATCTTTATCTATCTATCTATCTATCTTTCTATCTACCTTTCTTTTTTTCTGTTTAGTTCTCAGTTCATTGTGCATCTAAAGTGCTATCCAACATATATGTATGGATAAGAAACCTTAACTTATCCTTCCAATAGGATGGATAGTGTAATTTTGGCAAATTGTGCTTTTCATCCAATTTGATTTTCTAGCATAGAGTTGAGGCCATTCTTTTCCAAATGATTATGCATTCTATTAGTACTTCTTTTGATACAATTGTCATCTATGAATAATAGTATTTGGAAATGAAATTTCATAAGAAAAAATATTAATCCCTATGCCTGAATTCAAAAAAATCAACTATATAGTATCCTATGTATGGAGGAAACAACTTAAATGTAGTTGATATTGAAAAAAAAAGACCTAGAGACTTTATTTTGCTGAAAATTCAATACTAATCAGCAATGTGACATGGCTGTCAAATAAGCCAAAGCAATTTCTCATAACATTTATAGAAGTATAGAATCCAGAATAAGGGATGTAATAGCCTCACTTTAAACTGTCAAACTATTCCTGCAATGTTATGTTCAGTTTAAGGCACTAGATTTTAAGAAGTAGTAAGAACACAAGATGCTGAATGATCTGGCTAACATATCATATGAAGAATGTTTGTAGAAACTAGGATGAGTAGATAGCATAAAGAAAAACCTTAAGGGAGACATGACAGCTGGTGTCACCCATGGGAAAAACTATTCTGTGGAAGAGGGTTGGACCATGAGGCAGGGGCAGAATTGGGATCAATTTTGGGTCTATATTAGTAAATACTGTCTAAGACTTAGAATTCTTTATTGAGACTCCTATCTCAGGAAATACCCAAACAGAACGATTAGATCATCTGTCAGGGATCTAGGATACAAGAGGAGATTCTTGTATAGTTTTGTTGTCCAACTCTTCATGAACCCGTTTTTTTTTTTTTTTTTTTCAAAGATGCTGACATGATTTGCCATTTCCTTCTCTAATTATTTTACAGATAGGAAATTGAGGCAAGCACAGTCACATAGCTGGGGGAGAAGGGCTTACATACTCCTACTTGAGGTTGAACCCAATTCTTCTCATCTTCAAAACTAGCTTTCTACACCTACTGTGCCTTGCTGCCTCTCCTTGTTTTCAGAAGTATATTAAATATGGGTCAATATTATCATCAACTAAATTTAAAAGAAGAGAAACCCCCAAATTAACCAGTTCAGGGACTCTTTTCCATTGAATCCTGCTCTGGTCATATGATAAGTTTACTCATTAATTAAAAGAATTTTAAGAGGTGGAAGGGACCTTAAAGATCATCTTGTCTAGCTAGCTCCTTCATTTTGTGGAGGAGGATGCTGAGACTTAGAGGGAAGACTGGACTGCTCAAGGTCACATAGTTCATGATGGTGCTAAAGCCTTAACCAGAGTCCAGTTCCTTTGACTCCCAAGCCAATCTACCCCACATTGTGGCTAAATTGTTACAATGTCTTATACAGCATTTCTTTAAAGGGGAAGAGCATCTTCATTGGCAGCTTTATAGGATGGGACTTGCCCCTACAGCCATACACCCAGAATCTTGAAATTTCTGGAATAGCCTCTTGGTCCCAGTTAATCTCATCTCCTTTGGCAGCTTGAAAATTTTGCTGAATAACATATGCTTATGCTGCTTGCCTATATCCACAATATCATGACTTGGAGAGCGTTAGAAGCAGGGAGACAAGTGTGTGGACATATTTTCATTATGCCTCTTCTTAAAATAGTTGTGTTATTTGTTGAGTCATTTCAATTGTGTCCAATACTCTGTGACCCCATTTGGGTTTTTCTTGGCAAGGATACTGGAATGATTTGCCATTTCCTACACCAGCTCTCTACGAATGGAGGCAAACAGGCTTAATTACCCATGGTCACAAAGCTGGTAAAAGTTTGAGACTGGATTTGAACTCAGATCCTTTTGATTTTATACCTGGCACTCTGTCCACTGCATCATTTAGCTGTCCTGAAACAGTTGTACTTCTGACTTTAATACATATAATTAAGGAAAGTCACCTTATTTTTATCTTTTTTTTTAAACCACACCAGACAAGTTCTTGCCTTGGATGGATCAAAAGGATTCTTGTTGATGCACTTTGATGGGCTCCTTTTGTATTTGTTGAATAGAATAGAATCATTTTAAGCTTGACAGTCTTCAAAATGAGGAACTGGCACTGCAACTATAACATACTAGTCAGGTGTTCACAGTGTATTGTTGTGTCCTTTCTAGCTCATTGGTGGGAAAACAGTGACCAAAAATGCTTGGTTGACACAATTCATTTGTCATTTGTCATATGATATTGCTATTTATATTTTTGCATATGTGTACTGGATCCCCAACTGAATGGCAATCACTTGAAGGTAAAAACCATGTCTAATAAGTCTTTGTAATTACGCTTGTTCTTCCCACCAGGAATAAAACATAGTTCAAAGAATGTGTGTACTATAGGGTAGGGTTGGGGTGGGGGGGAGGAGATAAAGTTATGCTTAGTAAGTATTTGATCATGGCCAATATAACATCTTTGAGAGTCTTAGGAAAAAACAAAACAAACTAAAGGCAAGTATTATATCCAGGAAAATGTCAATGAATTTTATTTTAAAGTCCCTTAAATTCCCTTACCTCTCTTTTGCTCTTCCTTCTATCGGACAATAGGATATATTGGCTTTCGAATTAAGAAGATTTAGTATGTAGTTTCCAATCAGATAGTTGTACAACTTTAACAAAGTCAAAAAATCCTCTAGACTTCATTTTCCATATTTGCGAAATTAATAAATTAGATCAGAAGTGTCAAAAACGGCCAACTGGCAATCCTCCTGAATGGCTGCCTAAGAATACTAAAATGGAAATGGGAACTATTTAGAAAATAATAAAAATACAACCGATCATAAAGCTAATAAGTGGTTTTCAAAGTCAATATGGGATCCATAGGGATCATCGTTTTATTTAACACTAACAGACTAGATGACCAAAGAGTTTCTTTACAACACTGAAATTCTATGAGCTATTCAAATATAGATAATGAGTAGCTATTATCTATTTTTTTCATCTATCCAGGTTAGAAATATATTCAACTATTTATAAAGCATAGAATAGTAATTTACAGAAGGGACATCAGAGGTCATCTAGCCTACTCTCCATTTTTGTTTTGTATTTATCTGCTTCATAGGATTGTCAGGAGGATCAAATGAAATAATAATCACTTGAGACTCTGTCTGTCTGTCTATCTATCTATCTATCTATCTATCTATCATCATTAATATCCCAGTTCCTGATACAGTGACTAGAGCATAAATGCACTTAAAAAGATACTTGTTGAATAATTGATTCATCTTGATAGTGCACTTTCCACTGCCCAAGAAGACTGAGTTTTGGTGGCTTGTGTTTCTGGGGGCATTTGTTGGGGGGTATCACCTTGAGCCTTAGAGAGTATATATTTAGATATAGAAGCATGTTAAGCAGGAAAAAGTTATCTGGTCCTAGATAGTATTCAGAAAAAGATATACTATGTCTCAAAATTGGGGCATGTTCTTACATCCAGCAAATATCACTTTAATGACTTCTTCTGTCCTACATAATAAAAATTGAACTCCTAATCCTGGAACTCCATGGCCTTTTTCAATCTGGTAGCTACTTTTATTTTTAAGCATCATTTCACTCTAGTTCAATTCTCATACTCTATATTGCAACTAAGTGGATGATTCTTACTCTCCTGTTCTAGTCCTGTTCTTTTCTATCTCTGCTCATTTGTATTCATGCCATTCATTGAATTTACATACTACAATTTTTCCACCCCCAATTCTCAGTTGCTTAAAATCCCTCCCATCTTCCAGGATCCAAATCAGGTGCTGCCTTTCTTTCCTGTCATTCTTGACCCATCCATCTAAAACTGGTCTCTTCTTCATCAAATTTTCCATGGTACTTTGTAGGCACCTTTCCATTTTCATATTCTGCCTAATATATTTACATAAATGTCATCACTCCTATAAGATTGAAGGTAGGTTGTCTGTTCCTAAGATCTAAACTTGCTTCTAACTTTTTGTATTTATATTTCAGGGCCAAACACAGTCCCTGGCACGTAGTAAGTGCTTTATAAATACTTAATTGATTGATAATAGATACTGCATCAAGGCATCACTTCCCTGATAACATGGTCCTTTTTGAGAATGAAGGACAAACAAGAATATCAACAAGATACTGCATAAAAAGCAGTTTTCTCATAAAATGACTTTTTTTCTTTTTTTTCTCATAAAAATGACAGCATCACTAATTCAACTTATGGCTCCATTTATGGACCTCATGTCATAATTTCACCCTCAACTCCTCAATCTTCTGGCCTTTATTCTTGAAAGATAACAAATCAAGAATAAAACAGGATTAGGTGATAACTTTAATGCTATTTGTGGGATTAACCAAATAGTTTTATATAGTGGAGGGAGTACTGGATTTGTAGGCAGGAGGCTTAGCCATTAACTAGGTTGAGCAAGTAATTTAACCTTTCTGGGTTTCCGGTGTCTTGTTGGCAAAATGAAGGTGTTAGATTAGATGGCCTCTGAAATCCCTTCCAGCTCCAACTCTATGATCTTGTTTTTTGGCAGAAAGTAGAATCTAGTCTAGAGAAGAGAAGAATTCGACCCTTACCCTGAATTTGAGCTAGAAATGACGCTCGAGATCAGTCAAGTCCAATTTCCTTATTTTACACATGAAAATACAGAGGTCCAGGAAAGTTGGTTGTTCAAGATTAGCTTGAACATTAGGGAAGCCATCTTTCATTTCCCTTTGTATCACTTTCTAAAGGAAATATTGTAGGGTAAGGAGCTGATAGGGGAAATAGGCAAGGAAATTTTTGTCCCTGATGGATTGGTAAGGATCTTAGAACTTTTACGTTGTTTGCACCAAGGAGAGACCAAATTGAAGCCTCAGGAACTATCGGTTACTGCACTTTTGAAAAAAAAGGAAAGGAGGAACAAAGGAAGGAAGAAAAGAAAGGAAAGAAGGAAGCAAGGAGGAGGCGAAAAGGAGGGAGGGAAAGGAAGGAAAAGAGGAAGGAGGGAAAAAAGAAGGAAGGACGAAAAGATTGGAAGAGAAAAGGAAGAAAAGGATGGGGACCAACTCTATTGTTGACTTGCTGGAACTTATTTCACACTAAGGAGATGGTGAAATGATTCAGGGCCAGGAGACTGAGAATAAGAATAGACATAATTTTAGAGCTGAAAGGATTTTAGAAATCATCTAGCCTAATTTCCTCTTTTTACATATTCAGGATCCATGATCGTCCATGTAGTAAATCCCCAAGATGGGATTCGAACCAGAGTATTGATTCTCTATTCAGCAATCAGCACCTCCTTCCCCAGAACCTCCTGAAAGTCGGTTAAGTTAGCACTGAGGGCTACATGGGACTATAAGCAGCGCGAATATTAATAGGCAGCGGGGTGTAGAGGGCAGAATTTAGGATTGGCGTCAAAAGTTCTGGCTTCCCTTGCTCCCGAGATCCAAGAAAGTTACTGAAAGATCTTTGCAAGATGGGGACAAGGAGTATCTGTTACCTTCCTCGCAGGGCTGCCTAAAATTAAGTGCTTTAGACTTGCCTAAGCAGTTCTAAAAGTAAGAGTTGATGATTTCTTTCCTGGACTCTAAAGTCCCCTCCCCCTTCCACCTTCATTTGTTTCCCAAGCCTGGGGGCGGACTCTTGCTTGGGTCCAGAGCTTGTAGATGTCACTTTTTATTTGCTAGTAGTCACGGTGCCAGTTGTGTTTAATGCCCCTAAGCTGCGGGCATCGAATTTTCTGCAAGAAGTCCTCCCAAGGTTCCTTTCTCCGTCCTGGCTAGAAAGTCCATGGGACCATTGGCGCATCCCGCGGCCACTCTCCCTATTGTGTCTATCGCCGCCTCCGTCTCCCCTCCCCCCGGTCCCGCACTGCCTGTCTCTAGGATGAGTTCGGCGTGGCCTGGGAACGGTTCCTTTAACCTAACTAGTGACAGCGTGACAGCTGAAGGACCAGGCGGTGGAAGGCAGGGAGCACACGGGGGCGTTCTAAGAGGGGGTGGGAAGGCTAATTGTTTCCTCCTCTCCAGCCAGTTTTGGTCACTATCCCCTTGGGTTCTCCGGCCCAAGATGGGAGACTGGCGCCCGATCGGCGGGGTCCTCCCGAGCTCCTGGAGACGCAAGACCTCGGAGATCGCTTCCATCCACCTTATTTCCTAGTTCTCCCCGGCCCCAGCCTTGGGGGAGGGGGAGGCTGACCCCGCCGCCGCCGCGTCGCCCCTTCTCGGCCCTCCCCGGCCGCTCCAGGGGCCCAATCAGCGTCGGCGGCGGCCGCGGGGACTCCTCCCCTCGAGAGCCCGCCCCCGCCCCCGCCCGAGGCCCCGGAAGGTGCGGAGCTCTCGCGGCTGCGGACTCGGGTTGCCGAGGCCGGCTGTCTGTCGGAGGCCGCCTCCTTCTCCCGGAAACACCGGGCGGGGGGATTCCACACCCCGGGCCGGCCGGGGGAGGAGGAGGAGGCGGAGGCTGGGGCGGGGGCGGGGGCTGCTGCTGCTGCCCTGGGCGGGGCGGACACGGCTCCTGGCTGGGTGTGCGTGGGGAGTCGCCGAGCGTCCCGCGGCCGCCCCGGAGAGCCCGGAAGGAGCCGCCGCCGCTGCCGCCGCCTCTGCCAACCGAGGAGGAGGAGGAGGAGGAAGAGAAGGAGGCGCTGCTGCCCGGGCCGTCCCAGCTGCTGCCAGACCGTCGTGCATGGAGACTGCGCGGCCCGCGCCGCGCCGCTGATCCCCGAGCCCCCGCCGCCCCGGTCGGGACGAGCGTGGGGGTGCCGTGCTGGGCAGGCCGCCGCTGCCGCGCGCCGGCTCCGCTCCTCCTCCGATCCGCCTGCCGCCGCCGCTGCCGCCGCGGGGAAGGGGCCCGGCCCGGCCTGGCCCGTCCGTAGCGGCGGCGCAGCCATGGCTCACTCGCCCGTGCAGCCGGGCCTGCCCGGGATGCAGGTGAGAGCCTCCGCCGTCGCCGCGGGAGGGGCGGGGAGTGAGTGTGAGAGCGAAGGTCGGTGTGAATTGTACGGCCCTGAGCGTGGGTGACAGGGTTCGTGTGTACGAATAGTGTGGAGAGTGCGCGGGATGCAGGCGCGAGTTTGTGAGGGCGAGTGCGTGATTGTGTGAGTGAGTGTGGAAATGTGAGTGTATCCGAGTTTGTGTAAGTTGGGGGGGAGAGGACGGGGAGCGCGGCAGAACTTCGCCCAGTAAACACAGACCCTTCTCTCCCCCCTTTCGGAAAGGGGGCGCTGGCGGGGCTAATCCCGCCCCCCGGGCCGCCCTCTCCCCGGGCTTTCCCCGAGCTGGGTGGAGGGCCGCTCGGAGGGCGAGGTCTTGCAGGCTCCGTGCTCCCGGACACGCCGTCTCCCCGAGAGCAGAGGAAGTGGCGAATGGGGTCCTCCCGACCTTCCTCGCTGCGGGGGTGGGGGCGGGGGACTCGGACGTGAACGTGGCCCTAGCGCCGGCTCCGTGGGGAGGCCGCCCTGACCTCGGGGGGGGGGGGGGGGGGGGGGGGGGGGGAGGAGGGCTCGCTCTCCTTCCAAACTCCCCGGCGCTTCTCTAAGCTCCTCACCGCTGAAGCTCTCCACGTCCGCCTTCGGTGTAGGGAGAAGTGATGTCAAGAAATGCCCTTGGAGGCCCCCTGTTTATTGTGGGTCACAGGTTCCCAGGACTGAAGTGGGACATGGGGGTAGCCGGTGCAGATAACCTTGGGGGGCTACCTCCGGGACTGGCGAGCGGGCGGTGAACTTGGGAGGAGGGGCGGAAGGAGAGCAGGTCCAGACTCGCCCTCTTCCTTACCCATGTTCGCGGCTTCCATTTCAGCCTGCGAGGAACTTCGGGAGGATGGGGTGAGGGCTGCCTGGACACCAGGAAAGCAGTTGGTGGGGGGGGGGGGGGGGGGAAGAGGGCTTTTATTTTATTTTATTATTATTTTTTTAACCAGCTTTGCAGGTAAAGTTTGAATTTTGAGTTCACATATCATTAATATGTATCATTAAAGTATCAAACTTGGAGGACTTCGTTTCGGTGCCAGGGGAGGAGGGAAGCCTTAGGTGGTAACCTCTGGAAGAAATCCCCTTAAAAAAGACTATGTAGAAAAAGGAGGCGGCTCTTGTGGTGGATACAATCTTACTCCTATTCTCAACCTAGCCTCAGATTCTCGACAACAAATTCTAGGACACCATTTTTTTTTTTTTAAGTGTCTGACTTCCTGTTTTCATGGGGTATAGTTTTAGCTACCCGAGTGAACTTTGTTGATACTTTCTGGCATTTTGACCAAAAAGTACATTTTTGTTCAAATGTGAAAATTTGACATAATAGGGTTTTCCAAACCCTTAGTTTGGAAACCTTAGTGCTGTACCAAAATTTTTGGCTCAACAAATATAGTCCATACCTCCATAAATTTTTACTATTTTAAAGAATATAAATAGCTTCAGAATTATTAGAGTATAAAATCGCCATCCTCAACCCCACATGTAGAGACAGAACATTTTTGTTTTCTCGTTTTTGTTTTTTGATTTTTACTAAAATGGGGAGTAAAATACTAAAAGTAATAATGTACATAGTGTAATTATTTTTTCTTAAAATTGACCAACAAAATGGGGAGTAAAATACTAAAAGTGGTAATGTACATAGTGTAATTATTTTTTCTTAAAATTGACCCACAAAATGGGGAGTAAAATACTAAAAGTGAGAATGTACATAGTGTAATTATTTTTTCTTAAAATTGACCCACAAAATGGGGAGTAAAATACTAAAAGTGATAATGTACATAGTGTAATTATTTTTTCTTAAAATTGACCCACAAAATGGAGAGTAAAATACTAAAAGTGATAATGTACATAGTATAATTATTTTTTCTTAAAAATTGACCCACAAAATGGGGAGTAAAATACTAAAAGTAATAATGTACATAGTGTAATTATTTTTTCTTAAATTTGACCAACAAAACTTTACATGTTTCCGCAAGTAATCCTGATCCTTAGGGATTCATCCCTGTTTCTAAGCAATTTGAAGACTTTTAGCCAATAATCTTCTGGCCAGAGAGCAGCCCCATGGCACTTTGTACTTTTATTATGAGCTTAACATTCTCCCTTATCCTTTAGTTATTTGTGTAATTAGCTTATCCTTATTACATTGCAAGAGTTCCTTATGGGAAGGTAGTAGATTTTATTTTTTTAGAAGGATGTCAGCTTTTAAAAAATATTTATTTGGGGAATTATTTCAATATAATATACTTTCTTTGTAATTGTATGTGTGTATTTTTGGCATTTAAAAAATTTTTCTGAGAAGGTGTTTAAGTTGCCCCAGACCACCAAATGGCACTTTAAAAAAAAAAAAATCAACAACTCTTGGTAGAAGAAAGAGGCCTGTCTTGTGGTTGCTACATCTGAGTTTAAATTTCAATTTTGACACTTTTTCTATTAAGCTGAGTAAGTTGTTTAAATTCTCTGGGCCTCTGTTTCCTTATCTGTAAAATCAGAATAATAACGATACTATCTTTTTCTTTTGGTGGTTTTGAGAAACATTTTGAGAAATGATGGATAACTGTCACTTATTTCTGTCACCATTTCTAAGAAACAATACCTTGCATATTAAGGTGCACAGTAAATATTTATGATTATACCATTCTTCAGAGTCAGAGTTTAGGAAATTAAGGAAATTAAAAACTTCAGTTGTATTTATAAGAAATACTTTCATTTTAGGGATTTCAGATTTTTAAAATATATGTGCAATTGAGGGTCGATGTTAGCTATATTTTGAATTGTGTTTTAGCTATATGCTTTTAGAAATAAACGTGAAGATAGTGACAGTGGATGTTGTGAAAGTGACTTTGAAACATTTCAGTGAAATAAATTATGTTATTGCAACTGCATAATTAAAAGTGACTTATTTTTGTGCATTTAATGAAAAAGGAAATCAGTTCTTGAATTTTGGTTTGGGTTGAAGCTCTTACTTTGGTTAAATTTTGAAGGGTAAATTAGGTGCCACTGAATGTTACCTAACCAGTGAAACAAGAATGGTTTCTTGTAATAGAAGAAATTGGGAGATATTTCATGTTGACTGGTTTCTATATGGCAGTGTCACATACCAGACCATCTCAGAACCCACTTTCTCAAACACTTAGAAGTAGAAGGGTGGTACAAGTAGCTCATTTATGTATTAAGTATTAGATACTGGGATTTTGTTTGCACAAAGTGGATTGAAATAGGAAATAACTTCTTGGAAACTTGAATACATTGAGGCTTTTAAGTTGATATAAAATTGTAGGAATCATTTGGCTATACAATATCAGCCTTTTATATCAGCTATACAATACTATTAGAGAAATAGTATCAGAAAAATATTTATCTCAAAAGATAAAAATTTGCCTTCTTTTGCTTTATGAATAAATAAGTACATTTTTCTTGGTAATGATATAGTAAAAAAGGATGAGGAAAAATATCTTTTTTTTTCTTTATTATTATTATAACTTTTTATTGACAGAACACATGTATGGGTAATTTTTTACAACATTATCCTTTGCACTCACTTCTGTTCCAACTTCTCCCCTCCCCCCAGGTGGCAGGCAGTCTTATGCATGTTAAATATATTATAGTATATCCTAGATACCATATATGTGGGCAGAACTGTACAGTTCTCTTGTTGTACTACAAGAATTGGATTCAGAAGGTAAAAATAACCTGGGAAGAAAAACAAAAATTCAAGTAGTCCACATTCATTTCCCAGTGTTCCTTCTCTGGGTGTAGCTGATTCTGTCCATCATTGATCAATTGGAACTGAATTAGATCTTGTCTTTGTCGAAGATATTCACTTCTATCAGAATACATCCTCATACAGTATCGTTGTTGAAGTGTATAATGATCTCTTGGTTCTGTTCATTTCACTTAGCATCAGTTCATGTAAGTCTCCCCAAGCCTCTCTGTATTCATCCTGCTGGTCATTTCTTACAGAGCAATAATATTCCATAACATTCATATACCACAATTTACCCAACCATTCTCCAATTGATGGGCATCCATTTTCCAATTTCCAGCCACCACAAAAAGGGCTGCCCCAAACATTTTGACCCATACAGGTCCCTTTCCCTTCTTTAATATCTCTTTGGGATATAAGCCCAGTAGTAACACTTATGGATCAAAGGGTATGCACAGTTTGATAACTTTTGGGGCATAATTCCAGATTGCTCTTGAAAAAAAAAATATCTTGACGGGAAAGCTATTCAAGTTTTGATATGTTTCTCTTGACTTTAGGATTGCTAATGTGATATTATTTATACTACTTACTCTATTTTGAGAAAAAAAAACAAGAAAATGTTTTCTCTTTATAGCTGGATCCTCTAGCTCCCTACTACCACTTTTTGTCCCCACTGAAACAACAACTCCTTAGAAGCTTCTTTAAGAAGTGCTAATTTTTTAATAGCCTGCTATTAAATAAGTAGATGATTAAATTGAAGGAGTAGCTAGCCACTTGCTATTGCCCAGACTAGTCTGTAATCTACATTACAGTGAGGTTTCCCTTCTCCACTCTCCCACTCTCAAATGTCTTACCTCTGACGACTTTGAGTGAAGTTTTTGGTATAAATTGTGGGTAGATGGAAGAGTAGGTCAGTCTTCATTTTGGGTCCAGAATTACCCAAAAGTGTGCAATATTGAATACTACAATTCATTTGCTTCACATGTCTGCAGTATTTCTTTTAACAATTAAATTAAAATTTCAAGTGTCTACTATGGAACACAATGATGAGTGGAAGGGACATAACTTTCTTTTAGATTGTAAACTCTTTGAGAGTTAGATCCAAGCACTCAAAGCTGTAGTGCAGCTCTAGTTATGCTATATCACAGCTTCTTACTCATACTTTATGACACTTATATAGGCTGTGATAAAAATGTATTGGAGAGCTCAGAAGAGATTTTGATAGTTGCTGTATCTTTCTATTACTGATTTCTGAGGAAATCAGTAATAACTTATTGAAGGAAATGGCATCTGAGTTAGATTTCAAGGAAGAGAAGTTTTCCAAAAGGCAGACAGATGCAAATAGGTTTTGTTCAGTTAGGCTAGCATTATATTAACTACAAAGGTTGGAGAGTCAAGAATGCCATTGGAGAACAGCCAGTAATCCTGTCTGGCTGGAACATAGAGCTCACTAAGGACAATAATGTGAAATAAATGGAGGATGGTAGAAAGAGTCCTGAAATTGGAATCAGAAAATCTGTGTTACTTTGACATTTAGTAGCTTTGTGACCATGAAAAAAATCACTTAGCCTCTCCCAGCTTGGGTTTCCTCATTGTAAAGTAGAATGATAGTCATATTTCCTACCTCACAGACTTGTTAGGATCCAAATGAGATACAGTACAAAAAGCATTGTAAATCATCAAATTCTCTATAAATGGAAATTGTCATTATTAAATAATGCTAAAGAGATAGGTTGCATGTCAGTATAAGGAGTTTGAGTAATCAGAAGACATGAAAATTTTTGATTCAGAATGGTAAAGGATGATTCTTTTAAATTGTGTAGATTATTTTGATAGCAGCAGGAGTGAATGATGGGAATTGGAAAGGGTAAACTCCCAGAAGGGAGACAGAGCAGTTGAAAGACTAATGTCCAGGTACCTGAATCAGCTAGGTGATGTTCAGAGTGGATAGAATGTAGATGTAAAGTGTTCCAGTAGTAGAATTAGATCAGATTTAACAATTTAGTTCAACCATATTTATTTAGTACCTACTGGGATACAAAAATGAAGTGGTTTTTACCCTTAAAGAACTTTGGTTCCTTGACGGAAAAACATGTACTTGTTAAATAAGTGTCCCCAAAATGAAGTAATACAGAATAATTGCAAGAGGGGAACACTAACACTTGATGGGTAGATGGATGGAGGGAGGACCAGTAAAGTCTTTTAATAGTTAAGTGGCACCTGAATTATGTTTTTTTTTTTTTAATTTATTATAGCTTTTTATTTACAAGATATATACATGGGTAATTTTTCAGCATTGACATTTGCAAAACCTTTTGTTCCATTTTTTTCCCTCCTTCCTCCTATCCCTTCCCCCAGATGGCAGGTAGACCAATACATGTTAAATACAATATATGTATACATGTCCATACAGTTATTTTGCTGCACAAGAAGAATTGGACTTTGAAATAGTGTACAATTAACCTGTGAAGGAAATCAAAAATGCAGCTGGACAAAAATAGAGAGATTGGGAATTCTATGAAGTGGTTCATAGTCATCTCCCAGAATTCTTTCCCTGGGTGTAGGTGGTTCAATTCATTACTGCTCTATTGGAACTGATTTGGTTTATTTTTCATTGTTGAAGAGGGCCAGGTCCATCAGAATTGATCATCATATAGTATTGTTGAAATATATGATCTCCTGGTCCTGCACATTTCACTCAGCATCAGTTCATGTGAGTCTCTCCAGGCCTTTCTGAAATCATCCTGCTGGTCATTTCTTACAGAACAATAATATTCCATAACATTCATATACCACAATTTATTCAGCCATTCTCCAAATGATGGGCATTCACTTAGTTTCCAGTTTCTGGCCACTACAAAGAGGGCTGCCACAAACATTCTTGCACATACAGGTCCCTTTCCCTTCTTTAAGATCTCTTTGGGATATAAGCCCAGTAGTAACACTGCTGGATCAAAGGGTATGCACAGTTTGATAACTTTTTGAGCATAGTTTCAAATCGCTCTCCAGAATGGTTGGATGTATTCACAATTCCACCAACAATGTATCAGTGTCCCAGTTTTCCCACATCCCCTCCAACATTCCTCATTATCTTTCCCTGTCATTCTAGCCAATCTGACAGGTGTGTAGTGGTATCTCAGAGTTGTCTTAATTTGCATTTCTCTGATTAATAATGACTTGGAGCATCTTTTCGTATGGCTAGAAAAGCATCTAGCTTTTTAGGAAGCTATGAGTTCTAAGAGATACAATCTAGTCCAGATATAGAGGATAGATAACCTTGGAAAAGCTGCAGTGGTATAGAATGCAGGATGGAATATAGCTGGGAAACAGGTCAGATGGAGTGGAATCGAGAGTAAGAAGGTAGATAAAATAGTACAAATAGTTGGATATAGTGCAAAATTGATTAAAAGCTATATTGTGTAATATTTTCAATTTTAAACTGAGCTGAGGGTTTTGTATTTTGTCCTAAAGCGGGGGTTCTTAATCTTTTTGTGTGTGTGTGTGTGTCATGGAAGCCTTTTGATCCATTTATAGAGTACTGCTTTAAAATGCATACAATAAAGTAGTTAGAGTTACAAAGACCATTAAGTATTAGTGAAAATAAAGATATAATCTTTTTTCCCCATCCAAATCTACAGATTCCCCTGGACTGAGAACCCAAGTACTGGAGATTAGAAAGTATCCTATACATGAAGATTCTTGTGTGAAGGAGAAGTGCTGTGTTGAGACCTGAGTTTTTAGGGATGTCATCTAGCAAGCATTAAGTATCTGCTATGTGTCAGGCATTGTACTAGGCACTGCTGATAAGTCTTTCCTTCCAAGAAGTTTACATTCTACTAGAAGGATATTGTTTTGGTAGCTAATTAGATATAAAAATGAAGACTCCAAAAAGATCATCAGTTAGGGAAGTTAGCAAAATATGTAGGTCTAGAGGAGAAAGATGATGAAATCAATTTTTGATTAGTTAAGTTAATTTGAGAGTTGTGGTATAACAGATTTGGAAGCAGAGGATATGGATTTACATCTTGACTACTATTACCACCTCTGTAATCTTGAGCAAAGCAGAATTGAAGTTGCTCAGAAGAAATGGCAATTGTGCAAATTGAGAGCATCCACCCCAAATATTCACATGGATTATGTATGGATAGGACAAATATTCTATTATCAGGATATTACCTGACCTGTGGTAGAACATTGGTCTGGTCACCCACAGTGGGACATACTGTAACTTGACTCTAAGAGAGAGATGTCATTTTGTTCATCTTTGAGAACAAAGGACTATAACCAGCCAACCAACCATGTAATCTTGGACAAGTCACTTCACTTTTCTTGTCCTCTGTTTCATCATTTGTAAAATGAGGAGGATGGATTTGGTTCCTTTTAGTCCTAAATCTAAAAGTTCCTGGAGAACATAGTGGAGCTTGCCAATAGGTCTTAAGTAGGAACCAAGAAGAAAGGTTTCAGGTTGAGATAAAGATTTGAAAGTTTTCTGGGTATAGTTACTATTGAAAGCAATAATGGTGATAGCCAAGAGTAGTCAAATGCTTTAAGGGAAGAGAGGTGGAATAAGAGCCTGCCAAAGGACACAGATAAAGAATAATTAAGAACAGACTTATGGAAACCAGAGGAATAAAGATTATCAAGGAGGGTCTGATCAGCTAGGTCAATTCACCAGAAAATTCAAGGAGGACTAAGTAAAGGCCTCTGGAATTTGTTAGTTAAAAAATAAGTAGTGAATTTGCAAAGATGGTTTCAATGGAGTGAAGAGGTCAGATTGCAAAGGGCTGAGGAGTAGATTGCTCAGGAATATAATAACAGCAGTACAAGTATGGGAGTCTAAACAAATGTCTTTAAGGTGCTAGAAGATTTGGAGATATGAGAGAGTCATGGGAAATTGTTTAAATCTTATGGTTTTTTCCAGGTCTTCTCTTGATTTGTTGTTTATCCAGAATCTTTTGCTACTTTTCTCCCTTATTTGTTACTGCCAGCAATAGTGGAAAAAAAATTGGACTGAGAATTATATTTGAGTTCTAGTCCTCCTTTACCAGTGGTTAGCAATGTAATCTTGGCAAGACCTATCACTTGTCTGGGATTCAATTTCTTTTAACTATAAAACTGGGAGATTGGACTAGATCAAAGTTTTGTTTCATGGACTCCTTTGGCAGTCTGGTGAAACCTAGGAATCCCTTTTCATGATAGTATTTTTAAATGCATAAGGAAAGCCAATTATATTAAAACATAATTATCAAGGTATTTTGAGAAACAAAGTTCAGGGACTCTTGGGTTTAGAACCATTGGGCTAGATGATTTCTAAACTGACTCGTTTAAGTCCCTTATTCTTACAGAGCTTCAGTTTCCTGATTTTTAAAATAAAAACTTCAAGAATTGGCTTGGTGATTTCATTGGCATAGAAAATTCTTGGATGAGAGAACACTCTACCAGTTAAGGTTAACACCTTATTTGCAAGTTATGGCTTAGAAAGTTGGATGGGTGTTCCCTAGAGTTTGGAATAAGTTTGCTTGAAACTGAACTTGAACAGTCTTCTTGGCTTCCAAGCTATCTTTCCATCCACTATACAGTACTGTTTCTACATTGAAAAATGGGAATAATACTTAGAGTATTTAGCTTACAGGGTTATTATAAGGAAGTGCTTTGTAAGCCTCAAACGATTGTATAAACACGGATTCTTGTTATGACTAAAATTGTTATGACTTGTTGGTCAAAAAATGACAACAAATAAAATTGTCACTAGTTGAATTTTCCTTCTGTGCTTAAAATGCAATGAAAAGTTTTTTGATGGAAGAAAAACTTTTCAAGAATTAGTAGAAACCTTAGAGATCAGAAGAATCTATTCTCTTGTGGGTTTTATTTATATATACTTGAGTTTTTCATGTTCTCCTTTACCTTATGGAACTATAGAAAGTTAATTTGATGGACTGAAGTTGTTTCTTTCAGAGTAAAGATTGTTACCATAGGTAGAAAAAGGACCCTAAGTCAGATTAGTTTAGATTGCTAAGGTTAGTTTCTAACTCGCTTCCTAAAATTACTTTATGATGTTCTGTGAATGGTAGCTAACAAAATGAAGCTGCTGTTATTAAGAACAGGTTTGTACCTTTAGATACTGGGCCTTGGAGCCCAGTTGGAACAACCTTTTCTTCAATATGGTATATATATTCAATACTGTATATTCAAGCATTTTATTGGACATTGGAGCAATGAGAAAAGGAAGATCCAGAAGAGTAGAGGAACGGATCATATTGATGACTCTCCTCTTCTTCATGGTTGGAAAAAAACCCAAACTCTTTCATCTATTTATTTCAGGCATACTTTGAAGGCAGGCTAAAGTCTCAAAAGACAGATGAAGTTTTCTTTTGAGAGATGTAGTTCTTCATTTAGAAAATTTCTCCAACACTAGAGTTTTGTGCTTGATAAGCTAGAGCCTCTTTATCTATAGGGAACAGACCACTCCTGAATTACTCTTGACTTTTTGCATGCTTGAACACAAAATTAGTGTCATAAAAGGGCTCCCATCCATTAAGTGAAGATAACTTTTGAAGTATTACTCCATTATTACAACTTAGAATCACTCTTATTGAACCATCTATGCTTCTTTCATCTTAAGTTGTGCCATGGAATATGTATGCAGATCTAAATATCGCATTGGTTGATGAAGGAATAAAATGCTTTCCTAGTATGAGACTGAATGAAATTGGCTTCCTTATCTTAACCTTGTATTTGTCTTCTGTTTCCATGTGGATAGGTTGCAAATGAGATAGGTCTTTGCTTTAAAAGTAAGGTAATTCCAGGTATATGGATTAGGAAAATGCTTGATATGAACATCTTTTCCATTTCCAAGTAATGAAAGAGATTGGCTCTGTGGTTTCTTTGACTCGGGAACTTTCAAAGGAGGAAACTACCAATTCATGTCTTTGAGAATTGTCTTGGAGCACCAAGAGATTAAGAGGCAGAACTCAAAATTTTCAACTTTCTTGGTTCAAAGGCTAGTTCTATATCCACCATGCTATGTTGACTCTTGTTAACAAGAGTACTGAGGGGGGGAAAAGACACTTCATTCTTAAGGAATAATATTCTCCCGCAACTTTGATCTGCTCGTTTTGCAGGACCCTGTGGACTCCAGTGATAAAAGGGGTGAATGGAAACTCTCAGGTCAGGCCTTAGGGTGTACATTGTTACTCTAAAGCCATGTGGCTACCGAATCATATTTGGTTTATGGCTTTAAATGACTACTGTGGTTCATATTATAAAATATCAGAAAACCTGATGAAGTGAGCAGTTATAATTTGCATATTGTCCTACCTTGTTACAACTTCAGTTTCCTGAGGCTTAAGGGGAAGAAAGGCACCCAAGAATGAAAGATCAATGCATTCACTAGCTTTTTCCCCTCATGTTAAATGTATTCATTGGTGGGGAAAGTGACTTAAATTGTGATCTTGCTATTAAACTTAAATTTCTGCCTTCATTCCTGGTGTAAGTCAGCTGCCTCTGAATTGGTCTCCGTTATTCCAGTCTGTCCTTTATTAACAGTGTCAGAACAATCTTTCACAACCACCATGGTGGTTACCACATTTCCTCTGCTCAAAAGTTTGATGGTTTCCTGCTGCCTTTTCAGTTCAAACCTGAACTGTAGCATTGAGTCTTTTCCAACTCATCTTCTTGTCTTTTTTTTTTTTTTTTTTAAACTCTCTCCTCCCCAAAACAGGCCAGTTTTGAAGAAGTACAGGATTTAAAGCTGGAGAAAGATTTTAAGATTCACTGAACCAATTTCTTCATTTTACAGATAGAAGGAAAGTGACTTGATCCAGGATCACTAGGTATAAAGTAGGAAAAAATAGGGATTCCAAGCAGATTTTCAATTTTCTAGCCATTACACTCATCTCTGCAACTTTTCCATCACTAGAATTCTCTTGAACTTTATGCAGATTCATTTTCCTGATCTTCTCTACTCATCCCCTCAAAATGTCTTTTGAAGACCCATTCTGCTCTGTTCCCTGAGGACATTTTTTTGAACTGCTTGTACTGTAATATCACTTGTATTTGTTTTTTTTTTTCTAGTTGCATCTATGTGCACTTTGTTTTACTGATTAATTTGAAACCTTCAGGGCAGATTTTTCTCTGGTAGATTTACATTATGAGGGAAAAAAAATGAAGATCTCTACATTAAATGTTGTGCTTTAGAGGGCATCCTTTAACTTAAATATTTACTTAGGATTCTAGATCATAGAGCTGGGAGAGACATTTTGAACATTTCCCCATTTAGTTCCCTTGTTTTACAGATGAGGAAATTGAGGCTTGGGGAAACTTAAGTAATTTGCACAAGTTTACACAGAGTAATGTCATAGTTGGGATTGCATGGGTACATGTTGCTTTCTCCTTTTTCTACTTTCCCTGTATAATCTTCTGGAGTAGAGAGACTTTACTGTTTTTGTCTTTTTTTTCCTTGTACATACTATTGGCACATGGATGATTTGCTTAATACATGCTAAAACTGATTTGATAATTTTATTTATAACTTTTAAGTGCACTGAAGGACACTTTCCCTCCTTTATGAATGAATGTTAGCTTCTCTGGCCATGAAATCAATGACCTAATTCTCCTTTTGACGTATTGATTTCTTTTTTTTTTTTTTTTTTTTGGTCTTTGTAATCTTTTTTTTTTCCCCTCTTACTGAAGTTTCAGTATTATAGATGATAAATTTTACTTTGAGCCCAAAGAATGTCTTCATTAAATGCTTTATACTACACAAGAGTTTATTCATTCATTAATTTACTCGATTTATTTTTGCAAGACAATTGGGGTTAAATGACTTGCCCAGGATTATACAGCTAGGAACTAGTGTCTGACACCAGATATGAATTCAGGTCCTCCTGACTGAAGGTCTGGTATTCTAAACACTGTACCACCTCTCTGTTCTTATACAAGATTTTGTTTATTCTATTATTGGATTTTAGCTTTGGCTATATGTCAGTTTGAATTCTAATATTGTGCAACTTTAATCATTTATTATGCATTTTTCTCATTAGTTTTCTTGAAAATATAACTTCATAGGTGTTCACCATAGTTTCATCATCAATGAAATGAAAATTTTATGTTTTGGTTGTTTTTTAAATGAATGGGAAACCAGGTTTCCCTATTTAGTAGACCTGAGGGTTAGGGTGAAGGAGGATAAGGGGTTAAATAGATCAGGAAAACCAATTATAAGAGATTCTGTTTGTTCTGTTTTTTTCTCTCATTGATGAAAATCTCTGAATCTAACTTTGTTTTAGAGCAAGTCAGATTGTACTTCATATATGCTATTTCTTTCTTTCTTTCTTTTCTTTCTTTCTTTCTTTCTTTCTTTCTTTCTTTCTTTCTTTCTTTCTTTCTTTCTTTCTTTCTTTCTTTCTTTCTTTCTTTCTTTCTTTCTTTCGAAACAATCACGCTTACGGCCTATTTCTAAGATCATCTGTATTTATCTTTGAAGTTGTAGTTGAGATCTAATTAAAAATCTGTAGATGAAATCATACTAGTAGTATTAGTGCAGCTACAATAAAATAGCCACTTTGACCTCCAACCTTTAGCTTCCTACCTGTGTGTAGCTTTGGATAATAGTAGTTGGTGATCAGTTCTTCAGGAGAGATGAAACAAAACGAAATTGTATGTTAAAATTTTTTAGAAGGGAACCAAAAACAAAACCAAAAAACTTTATAATGTAGTCACACTAAGCTGAAATTGGAAAGACCTGGATTCTAATTTTGTCCCTGCTACTAGTCAGTTGAATAACTAGGCAAGTCACTTAGAACCTCTGAGTCTTCTTAATGAGGAAACTGAAGGCCACTAGCTTCATGACCTTGGATAAACCATTTTATCACTAGAGCCTCTGCTTCCTTTCATGAAAAAAAAAATGGAAATAATATATGCACTATCTACTTCAAGGAGTTGTTTTGAAGGAAGTACTTTTTCAACCTTAAGAATGCTATATGCACATGAACTCAATTAAATATTTATTAAACTGATACCATGGGTTAGGCATCATGATAGGGCTGGGATGGGGGAACAAAAATGAAGTAGTCCTTTTCTTCAACGAGCTTACATTGTATTGTAAATTATTGTCATTGAATCATAGTATTACTACTTTTCTTTTATAGATACAATAATTGGGGAGAGGAAAAATTAACTTTCAAAAGGCAATGGAGTGAATGGATTTTCATATGCTGTTTCTCCTATAAGTTAAAGGGGGTGGGGGGAAGCTGGGTATTGATTTGATTAAGTATTCTTCAGGGAATAAAGAGGTACAAAAATGTTTATTGGAAACATAATTTTAAAAAATGACAAGTCTCACTTGTGAGGCTTAATTAGTGTTTGAAGCCCTTTGAAATCTTACAATGAAAGTTACCATATAAATATAGGATGGAAGCTTATTATCTGAAATATTTTTGTATGTTTGGGAATATTACTATTCTATGCTTTATTTTATTTTAGATATAAAATTATACAAAAGGAAGCAAAGTGCTTTCATATGACAGAAACAAGGGGTAGTTCAAAGCTTATAGGTATTTATAAATTGAAAATTCATTCTTTGGAACTTGGAACATACTGTTTCATTGAATCAGTGGTATAAATGGAGGTTAGGGTAAAAGATTATGTTCAGCTTTCAAGTTGTACATAAATGAGAGTAGTTGTTATTACTATTATTTAGTTCATGTTGTAGCTGAATTTCTTGACTTAATTCCTTTGATGTATCCTATGGAGGTGATGTCAGATCTTTTTTCATGTTTTTTGAAGGATCTGCCAGTAGATTCCCAGCTTTAGCAAGTCCTAAGAAACTCAAATGGCTTCAAAGATGACTGTCTTAATGGACAGTGGATGGGTCTTGGGTTTGAGAACTAGAACTTAAGAGGTTCATCAATATGTAGGCCACAGAAAAAATTTATTAAGTCTTGGGAAAGTGTTGTCTACATTGATGAAGTTACTTCCTGAAGTTTAAAATGTAAGGTGCTGAATTATAGCACCAAATTTGGGAGCTGCAGAGTAGGAATAAGCAAAGAAAGAGAAACAACTTTCTTTGCTGTAAGGTCCAGCTATGGACGGAATTTCAAAGAATGCAGACTTTGTCGTGATTTCTTTCCCCCTTGTTCCTTCCTCCTGTTTCCCAGTATCCTAGGTACCTTTCCTGATGTACCTTGATGTTGTGAAGTGGATTTAATTGGTGCTGGGTATAAGAAATGGAGTAAGGAGCAAAACTGAGTAAGAGCAGACTTGTCCTTAAAATGGCTACTCCTTCTAGAGTTCTGTCTTGGACTGGGCCTTTTGAAAGCAGGCAGGGGAAGTGCCAGGACTTGGCATGCATGGGTGTGACACACCCTGCCGTGGGCATTCCACAGTGTGAATGATGTGACCAGAATCATTTTTAATGAACTCTGGAGTGTCTTGGCACTCACCAAATGAAATAGTGGAAAGTTGGTTCAGGTTTTCAAAGACAGTAGTATTGAAATCAATGCCAAAGAAATGTTTGTAGGGAAACAAACACCTATAGAGAAGCCAGAGAGTCTTTTTTGAATGTAAGATTTTTAATTTATAGGGTTTATCTTTAAGAATTTTCTTTGAAATGCTAGTTTTGTGGGGAGAAGGAAATTTTGAAATTGTCTGTAATTAAGGATTTTTATTCTGTTATAGATGTTACAATGCAGTAGTCAACATTTGGAGTCCAAATATTAGGAATTTTATAGCCTCTCTATTTACAAATTGAATAATAACTTGTCTATAATACTAGCTTGGTGTAAAGAATTATTTAACAGTTAGAATTGAAAGACCTATTTGGAAACTGAGCTCTATGCCACATAGAACAGTAAGCACTAAAAAAATACATTTTGGGCATTTTTTGAAGATAGTAATGCACTGGGAGAGTTTTGTTTCCAGCTTGGATATTTATTGTGTGTCCTTAACCAGATGGCTTCACTTCTTGGGGCCTCACTTTTAATCACCTATAAAATTGGGTAAGATAGCACAAGGTTGATGTGAGCAAAATACTTTGCAGACCTCAAGATACTATTTAAATGTGAGTAGTTACTTGCAAAGAGGTGGCTACTTCTGGCAGTTCACTGTGAAAAGATAGCAATTGGATAATTTTGCTCATTTTTTTTTTTTCCTCATCTGGAATAGGTTTTGAGTCATAAATTATGAAACTTCAAGGTTTTGGAGAACATTTGTGGGTTGACTTTGAATCTCCAACATTTCCTTAATTTCTGTGAAAAATTTAAATATCTTTTTTATTTTATTTTACTTTTTCTTGGTGTAGGGAACTTTTTGAAAAAAATTTTAATAGTATTTTATTTTTCTAAATTATGCAAAGACAGTTTTCAACTTTTATCTTTGCAAAACCTTGTGTTCCAATTTTTTCTTCCTTTCCTCCCATCTGACCCTTCCCCAAGACAGCGAGCATTCTGATATAGGTTAATAAACATGTACAGTTTTTCTGAACATTAAATATTTCTATATAACCTACATTACTCAATTTTCCTCCTTTCTAGAGTTGTTCCTCATGACAAATAATAAAGGGAAAAACAGTTCAGCAAAACTAATCAAACAAATAAATATGACATTGTATGCAAAATTTTTTGCTCATCTTTTCCCTCACCCCATCTTCTCCCTTCCCTCCCCCCCACAAAGAGAGGGAGGTAAGTTTTTACGTCTCTTCCTTGGAGCTTAGCTTGTTTCATTTAACATTATTGTTCTTCCAGTTTATATCATCACCTGTGCATATGTTATTTTCCTGATTCTACTTCAATTTTTATCAGTTCATATATGCTTTCCCATGCTTCTGTAATTCTTCATTTCCTATAGTTCAGTAATATTCCATTTTATTCTGGTACCTTAAATATTTATTCAGCAACTTAGAGGTGTCATTTTCCAATTGATAAAATGGTCAGAGGATATGAACAGGCAGTTTTCAGATGAAGAACTCTTTCTTCATCTTTCAGATGAAGAAAATTTTCAGTAGTAATATGAAGAAGTGCATTAGAGGAATTCAGATTATATATATAAAATCACTTGGTCTACCCAAACCTTAGTTTACTTACTTAGTTTACTTAGTTTACACAATTTATAAGACTAAGAAGAGTTCCTTCCAGCTTTACATCTGTGCTCCTTTAAATCTGATGTTTGTTTTACTTTTGACCATTGATCTGTTATTTGATAAAATTCATTATTTATGAATCTTCTCTAATAATAGATGATTAAATAGAAATCAAAGCCACCAAATAAAAGGATAAAGTTGAGATAGATCTTTTGAGGGATCAACAATTTATCTTTTTGTTTCTGTGATAAACTTTTCAGTGGTCATTTGAAAAGTGTTTTTGAATTTTCTTTGTGACATTTTAATGGATATTACTACAATATAGCTCTGGCACTTAAGGATTTGACCATTGGATCTTTCAACCAAAAAAAAAAAAGTGGCTTATATCTGTCTGTGGTGAAGAAGAGAATGTTTGGCACCTCCTATTTGATATAGGTGTCTTTGTAATGGGGAGAAGAGAAGGTCTTGATTTTATGCTTATTAGAGATGTAGTGAGTAGTATAGAGATGCTTTGGTATCAGCCCTAGAGGGAAAACAGGTTCCCACTATTATATCTGTACTTTGGTCAACGAGTAAATGATTTCAGCCCCAGTAAGAAGCGGAATGATGTATTCCATAAGAATTGAGGGTTTATTTTAAAGGTGTTTGGAGTAATAATTGCATTTTTAATTAATGAGTGGACAAGTACTTGCTTTGGCATTTTGTTGAAATGTAAAAGTTGGTATTCCAGTTTGTAGTGTGACTGAATTCAGTAGCTTGGTTGATAGGAAAGTGGGGCTAATGAAGTCAGTTTTGGCCTTGAGCCTTGTATAGGATGGTTAGCCTTTTTCTTTTTTCTTTTTTTCCTTTAAAATTTTTTAAAGCTTCACTGCCCATTTTTATTCTTAAATCATGTTCTGGTCAGTTTGTCTTGAATTAAAGATATTCTTATATCTTGGGACCTTTTGAACCCCCTAATTCAAACTAGCTATATTACCCATGCTTGCTGTTGGTTATAAGGAGATAGGGCATTTTATGCCTCACAAGGAAGGAAAAAACAACGTAGAACATGCATTCTGCATAATTATTTATTAATAACATATTTTGGAAATGAATGAAAAAACCTCTATTAAGCATTTTTTGGTGCCAAGGACTGGATAAAGTTCTAGAGATTAAAAAAATAAGCACAGTCCTTTTTTTTTTTTTTTTTTTCCCTTTTTTAAAAGCAGTCCCTGTTCTCAAAGAGCTCACATTCTAATATGGGAAGATAAATAGGGAGTGATAGTCGAGAGCTGTGTTTTGTAGTGACAGATTGAATTTTATTCTTAGAGCTATGGAAGGAAAGAGATGAAGGAAGGTATAGGTGTAGTGGCCTTGAATGAAGTTGAAAGAAACGAAAAGAGTGTGACAGATCTGAATTTGAACAGTGTAGATGCAATGTTTGACAGATAGAAGTCTAAGGTTCCAGGTTGGGGGGTTGAATTCCTAGATAGGAGGTGGAAGCTGGTTGGAGTACAAAAATATGTTTGCAGAAAGATGATTGTTGAATGAAATGTTATTATATTTTGTTGGATGTTTTTCTTCTTCTTCTTTTTTGTTTTTCTTCTTTAAAATAATAAGATAACATGGTTCTCTCTGGGAGAAAGCAGGTTTCTTGGAGAGGTTTTCTGGAGGCAGCCTTGGTTTCAGTTACAAGTAAATAATTACTCCAAAATCGCAACCAGCTGATAAAAGTTCAGATCTTTTATTGTGTCCTTCAATATAGCCCTGTTAGCCCAGAGGCCTATCTCTCTGCTTGGTTCCAAGAGCTCCCTCCGAATGTCTCCAAATTCAAAGATTTGTCCTTCAGACTCCAGCCAGCACCAAGGTGGAAGATGCAATGAATCTCTCTTGCCTTCAAGAGAGGGCTTGTAGGCTTCCTCCCAGAGTACTCTTCTCTGACCCCTGGGAATGTTCCCAAGTAACCCCCTGGAGTGGCTCATTGGAGTTGTATTTATGCTGAGTGTAAAAGGCTGATGCCGCCTTCTGGAGGCAGGGATTAAGGGAGGTATGAATTCAGATATCTCTTTCTAAACCCTAAAATCTCCCAAACATGTGAACTCCAATGAATACTTAAATATTTCTTGCTTCTAAGAGCTCTCTAAAGGTGTGAACACAAGCATTGTTTCTATCAGTTGTACTTAGTACCTTGTTTCAAGTTCTGGCCCAGAATATCTCTTTCTAAGATCAAATCAATCATATTGAGCCATGCTAAATTAGATAATTATTGTCTCTATCAACTCTGATGGCTTAACACTTTGTAAAGATTCCAACAATATTTAGAGAATTACACTTGAGAATTTTGCTATGCGTGTAAAGGAAGTAAGTATTAGACAACATCAAAAATCAGGAGTGGGAGTAGCTCCAAAGGTTTGCAGAATAGAGAATGTGTGTATGTGCATGGGGTGGAGAAGGAGAAGAGGTGGAGGGAAAGGGGAAGGGAAGGAAGGACTCATGGAATATACATGTATGTGATCTGGCAGTTTTCCACGAAGAAAAACAAGATTATCTCTTTTAATCTTGTTTCAAATTGCTCTCTGACACGTTGAAATGAAAAAGATAAAGAAATTTGACTTTTAGTCTGGAGGTTACCTCTTCTGTATTTGTAGAATTGAAGATAGAAGGCCTATTATTGCCCATTGTTTTGTAGGATTTAGTTTGGCATTTGGAGTTCTTATTTAGGTTTGGGGAGGACTATCCTTTGATTAGTACTCTTTCATTTAGTGTCTAGTAGTAAGCAAATAAATACTGAAGAAAGAAAGCATCATTCCCTTCTTTGTTCTGTATCTCTAGGTAGGTGACATAGCACAATACCCACAAATCTCTCCAGAGTCACTAATGACCCCTCCTTGTCATGAAATCTAGTGGTCTTATTTCTGTTGGCAACCTCATTGAATTGGCTACAGCATGCTTCCACAACACTCTTGGTTTCCTGCCTTATTCCCTATTGTTGATTTTTCAATCTCTTCCCCCCTACTCATGAAGGCATTATTGGTGCACTACTTTTTTTTTTTTTTTTTCTTGTTTATATATTCTTCCCTTGCTAATCTAGTCCATTCTTATTGCTTCAGTTATTAAATCCATGCAGATGAATCCCAAATCTTTGTCTCTGGCTTTGACTTCTCTCCAGAATTTTAAGTCTTCATTTCTGATCACTTTTCTTAATGTTTTTACTTGACTGGTAGATTTTTCCAATGGACAAGTCTCAAATTGGTACCTCAAACACATTATGTCTATATTTTCAGCCTTTTAAAAATGTTATTGGTTGCCTAAACAGGTGGTCACCTTAAAAGGTGGCTGAAAATAGCTATTACTATGGAATCTAGTGTGTGGTTTATGTAATCTGGTTTATGCCTGATTACAAAGGAATTAAGCAGTGAGTGAGAAGAGAGGAAGTAGAAGCAAGAAATTTGGTTCTAAGGAGAAGAGATTTAAAATGATGATAATTTGAGGGAATATCAGAATTAGTTTAAAGTTCTGATGAGAACTGGGACAATGAGTAAATTTTTAGCTGCTAAGAAGGAATCAGTGGATAAAGGAAGATTGAAGATTGGAGATAATGAACCAGAGAGCCTGCTCCTGAGGCAAGAGTGGGGAGAGGAAGGTGGTTAAGAGTATTGGAAGAGAGAAGGAATTATTTTCAAATGGTTTCTATTTTTCTCATTCTAATAATGTAGAAGTCAAGTTCTTTTCAACAATGAGATGATATAAGGCAATTCCAGTAGACTTGTGATGGAAAAAGTCATCCACATCCAGAGAAATAACTATGGGGACTGAATGTGGATCAAAGTATATTATTTTCACCTTTTTTGTTGTTGTTGTTTATTTGCTTATCCTCCCCTCTCTCCCAATCTGATTTTTCTTGCACAGCGTGACGAATACGGAGATTTCTTTAGAAGAATTACATGTTTTACCTATATTGGATTGATTGCTCACTATCTAGGGAAGGGGGGAGAAGATGAAGGAAGGAGAAAATTTTGGAACACAAAGTTTGCAGAATTGAATGTTGAAAACTACTGCATGTATTTGGATAAATAAAAAAGTTGTTATTAAAAAAAATAAAGAAATCAAAATCTCCTCCTGAGAGGAAGAAGTATTAGCTTGAGAAGAAAAAAACTCTGTAAATGAATGAACAATCATGTATATTTTTGTTTTTATAATTTTTAGTAGAAAGAAGTTAGGCTCTTTAGTTAAGGGATTGCAATCTGTCCTTGATGCTGGGCCAATTCAAATCTGCAATAATTAATAATAGAGATTACTGAGAGTAGAGGATACTATTCCTGAGGAGAAGGCACCCTGACAGCTTTTGCCAGTAAGTCCATTCTGAGAGTATTGAGTTCACGTTTACCTTTTGAGATGTGAATCATAGTTTATTATTTTGAGCCCTGGCAACACTACTCTGAACTGAACTATTTAAAAGCTTTGAGTTAAGTCAGTTTTTGTTGCAGTGATTATCTTGCCACATCTTGTTCTTTCATTCCTGAAAGGGTACACATGTAATTAACCATGCTATCTTTTCATTGCAGTCAGAGCTACTTAATTTGAACTATTTCACATATCATTTGTTACTTCTCCCTTATTTCTCATTCCCTTTGAGAAGATAAAGCTTTGCAAACCCAGTTGACTAGAATCAAAGTATTAATCTAAGAAACTCTTGCGTTGGGTTTTGACCTTTTCATTTTGTGATGTGCCTATCGTCTATTCAGGTACCTTTTTTAATATTAAGGAATAGTTTTAAATTTTTCTGATGTAAATGTAGCAGGAAATTAATTTTTCTTAATGTTTCAAATTTGCATCAAGCTATTTAGGATTAGTTCATGTCCTTCCATCCTGTGTATTTTCACTTATACAATATTTAGGGGTTAGTGAGTCAGTCTGATAAAATTCAGGTTACTTAATCTAGAATATCAGAATACTTGATATATATATATATATATATATATATATATATATATATGTATATGTATACATACATACATATATATATATGTATACATATACATATACATATATAGATATAGATATAGATATAACATTCTTTCCAGGTTTCTTAGAATTAGGAATTGAGTCATTTTGGTATAGACTTCATTGAGATATTTTATTGATCAGAAATTGTGTTTTTTTAATCTTTCTCCTCTTTGCCCTGAAATTTATAGGTTGATGCTTTTAGAAGTATTCTTTGATCTTGATAACATGCTGATCTTGCCATTGATAGATAGTATTCTAGATTCTTAAAACTAGACAGGAACATAATGTCAGCTACTCCACAGTCCATGCCTAAGTGGAAATCCCCTCTGTTGTCTTCATAGTTTACATGGACTAAACTTGTAGGTTCTGTGCCCTTGCATAATACAGGCTGTGTGACCCATTCCTGGAGTGCTGTCTCTTCTCACCTTTGCCTCTTGAAACCCCCAGCTTTCTTCAAGACTGCTACAATGTTATATCATTTATGACTATAATAACCCTGAAATCCTTAGAACCATAGATTTTTGGTCTTTGTTTTCCCATTCTTTTCCCTTGAAAACTCACTATTATGAGTCTTAACAATGGTCATTTTTCAGTCATTTCCATAGTCTAATCTCTGTGTCTCTATCTTGTCTTGTCTCTCTCTATCTGTCTCTCTCTGTGTCTGTCTCTGTCTGTTTATCTCTTTATGTCTCTCTCTCTCTCTCTCTCTCTCTATCTCTCTCTCTCTCTCTCTCTCCTCAGTATAAATCTGTGTGTATCATACTCATTTATCTGTGAGCATGAGCTTTTGTCATTTCTATCTCCAGGACATAGGACAGTATCTGGCACATAATTGACCCCTGTTGATTTCAGGAGGAATGAGAATGGTTAATTGAAGTTCCGGAGAGATGAATTTATTAGTTGCAGAGATGCACTCTTAGCAGCATCCCATGTTGTATACTGTGGAGTAAGATGTGTTCTCTGAACACATGATGTGCCAGCGTGGTTATGATTTTCATTATCTCTAGAGACTTATCTGAAACGGATTAATGCAATGATTGTTGATTCATAAATGAATATTGAAGTGTGTGTGATCTTTTTAGATTTCTGATAATTGCTTCTTACAGTATGTTAAGTGCTAGTAAGCTGCTTTGAACAACTTGAAGAAACATTGTTAAATATAAATATAAACATTGTTAAATACTTATACTCATAAGTTCAGTTCAGCAAACTTAATGCCAAGTGCTTTGTGTGTGTGTGTAGATGAAATGATAAAATAATAAAGCTCAATCTTTGCCTTTAAGGAATTTATAATATCTATAAATGAAGAAAAGAAGGGAAATGAAGCAAATGTAAAAACCAGACATAATGGAAGAGAGGCAATGTGGGGTAGTGGATAGAGAGCTGGCCTCAAAATCAGGAAAAATTCTGTTTAAGGCCTTTTACTGATCTAGTCTGGCTCTGTGATTCTGGACAAATCACTTAATCTCTAACTCTAACTAAGATCTGTGGAATCAAGCTCAAATGGAAATGGGGGCCACTGATCCATACTAAGGATCCCTTTAGACCACTGTTGATTTACTTTTTTTTTTTTTTTTTTTGCTAAGGCATTTGGGGTTATGTAACTTGCCCAGGGCCACACAGTTAGAAAGTGTCTGTGGCCAGATTTGAACTTAGGTACTCCTGACTTAAGGGCTAGTGCTTTATCTATTGCACCAACTAGCTGCCCCTTGATTTAGTTTTAAAATGTAATATTATTTGTATTTTATTGCATTTTTATTTATTTTGTTAAATCTTGTTCAGTTATATTTTAATCTGGTTTGAGTGCTGCAGGTCTTATGAAGTGTTTCTAGGCAACTCTTTTAAGTCTATAAGTTGTCAGGGAAGGTGCAAACTTGCATTGGCAGAGGGAGTTTCCTCCCCTGAAAATTAATTTTAATTTTTTTTGAGGAAGGGGGAGGATGGGTCATAACTGGTTTTCAATTTTACAATCACAGATTTCAAATCAATGAGTATTTATTCATCTTTGAGTTTGAGATATAGTATAAAGGGATTGGTAGTATCTAACCCATATCTGAAGCTGGGATGTCCTTTAGAATCTTCTTGAGAAATGGTCATTCAAACTCTACAGAGAAACTTCTAGAGGGAAGAACTCATCCCCTATATAAAGTAGTCCTTTCTACTTTAATAAAATTCTAGTTGTTAGTCTGTAAGTATTTAAATTCTTACTCTGTGCCATGCACTATGTTAAGCTAGGAGAAATAGTAGTGTCCTAGTCCTATAGAAACATACATTATAATGTGGGAGACAACATGTGAATAGCCATATATATAAAAGATACACACACAGCAAATGGAAATTGGGCAGGAAGGAGACAAGTTGGACCCTGGTATTTGGGCAGTCTTACATTTTTATTATATCAAACCTAGAGCTTCTCTGTGACTTTTTTTCTCATTTGTTTAATTCTCCTTTCTTACTGCAAGGATAATAAATATATAGTCCCTATATTTATTACTTGACAACTTTTTGGATCTTTGATATTTGCTATAATGTCTCCTCTAGGTCTCATCTCCTGGTTTTTTGCCCAGTCTTTTAAACAGAGGCATAATTACAAGTTCTCATGGCATCACTTTGGTTCTCTCACTATGTTCTTATGGACATGTTCCAGCTTGTTGATGTCCTTCCTAAAATGTAGCACCTGGAAATGAATAGAGCAATCCAGATGCAATCTGTACATTAGGATGTTAATATCCTTTATTCTAAACAAAGTTACATTAATGCAGCCTAAGATCATTGTCTATTTTATTCCTGATATGTTGTTCTTTTGACTCATTAAGCTGTAGGACATTATATAATTTAAAGGATCTTACTTATATTTAAAGGAACTTGCACATCACTTAAAATTATATTCACCTTTTAGAATGTGCTTTATTTCTTCTACCTTATCTTCTAGATGTGTAAATACTGTTGCACTTTGTCGCTTATATTCAGCACCTGTACTTTTTCATCTATTAGCTTTACAAAGGATCTTATGATACTCAGGAAGAAAACTTGCTACAGCTGGTAAATTGATGTATAGATTTCTGTTAAAATCACTAAGAATATTTCGTGTATGAAGGTTATTTTAAAATTCTAATGAGTCTTTAATTGGATGTATGTAGTAGTGAAGATACTTTCATGCCTTCTAACCCATTGATTTACATGTCTTAATAGTAATGTAAGCAGGGATTGTCACATTTTTGTTTTTGTAATGATTGGAACATAGTAGGTTTTAAGTGAATACAAGTTGAAGATTGATTTATCTGAGTGACTTTTCTGGTATGTTATCCCAGGATATATTGTTTGGTTAACCTAAAATGTAGGATGTAGAAACTTGTAGTAGGTCTCTGAGCAATCATTGTAGTAGAAAGAATTCAGAATTCATAGTCAGAAACTGCAATCTTGAGTTCAATTTCTGACTTTCTCATTTATTAGCTCAACTCATCTGTCAAACATGGCTAATGAAATATTTGCAGTGAGAGGTGTACAGATGTCAAAACAGGTAGCTTATTCAGAATCAGGAAGAAATGGGTTAAAGTCCAGTTTCTGATATGTATTTAGTCTCTGACCTTGATCAAGTCACCTAACATTGCTATTCCTCCTTTTTGGAGAGGTGGTACCATTGTATCATGGGTGATATCTGAGTTGCTTGTGAATTGAATTTAAGCTAGCCTGCTTCAATTTCCTTTATGACTGTTGGAACAAATTGTTCTTATTTACCCTTTCCTGGGGAATGGGGAAGATTTTTTAAATGTTTGAGGGAAGGTATCCCTTACTTCATCAGCATATTTGAGGCCTGTTTGTTACCCTTAACCTGGTTACTATCTGGCTACTGCCTATGCCACGCTGAAGATGTATGATCAGCCTCATATCAGGTGGGGTTTGTCCTCCCTAAGTATCTCATGTACCCCAGGGTACTGGGTGACAACAGTGAATAGAGTAGCTGGCCTGGAATCAGGAAGACTCAAGTTACTTAACCTTCTTTGCCTCAGTTTCCTCACCTGACCAACAGAATAAGTGAACATCTGTGTGACTCTGGGCAAGTCATTTAACCCCAATTGCCTTAGGGAAAAAAAAAGAATAAGTGAAGATGTACATTAGAAAAGATACTCTGTACACCAGTGAAATCACAGTTTCAGTTAATAAACACTGTTTGTTCTGTTTAACATAGATATTTGTTGTCAGAATGTGATCATGTATGTATGTACAGATCATGTTTGTATCTCCTTTAATGTGAGATAAATGGGAATTTTTATCTTTAGCTGCTTCAGAATCTTGGTTGTGATTGGTGTTAGCAAATGGCAAGTTTATTTTGCCCAGGAAAAGGTTCTATGTAGTGAGACAAAGATCTTGAGATACTCTCCCCCTCTCCCAGTTTTTAAAGTTATTTTAACTATGTTAATTAACTCCAGATTAGAAAGTTTGTTCAGAAAACGTGTCTTAAACTATGTTTTTATGATAATAAGTAACCCCTAAAACAAAGCAAGAGGGGGGAAAGTCTCAAGAACAAGTTATCTAGCACTATTGGTAGATGAAGTGTGGAGGATAAGTAAAATATTCAGATTTAATTTGGTCTGACAAGTGCTCATTTAGTATTGTAAAATGTACAACATTGTGCATGTGTTATGACCTGACTAGGCAATGACAATAACTGCAATTAGGTGATCTTGTCTTTGTGGTCTCAAAAATGTGTATACTTAAAACGGTAGTCAGAGAGGGGCGGTAATAATTGTATCAATTAATTATGTGGTTTATCCTTAAAATGTTTGATTTTTGCCTTTTGTGTGTGTGTGTCTTAAATCTTGTTAAATAAATTTTCTTAAATAAATCTTCACTATATAAAAAGTATTTGGAGAGAAAAGAATTATTACCACCAAATTCCAGACTTTCATAGGATAGCAGTAGTGTCTTTTTTCTAGCCCAATTATCAAGGTCAGCCTTTATGTCATCTTACCTTCTTTCCATTTAGTAGATCTATAAAAGGTCAGCTTAGCAATAGTTGGTTGAGACATATTCCATTACACTTTGATGCTAGTTATTACCTCCAAAAGAATTGAGTTTCAATTATTGATTTGCTACATGGATGAAAAAAACAAATTCCTCTCTCATATTCCCCATAGTGACTTTTTGGATACTTTCCCTCTCTTCTCTGTCATACAACCATTCTAGTCCCTATGCTTAAAAGAGATAAATTGTTCTTCTATTTCACTCTGAAGATAAAGGCCAGCCAGTGTGATTCTCTTACCTGTCCTTCATTCCTCAAAACTTCTCAGTGTTATCACACACTCTCATTCTTATGGTAGCAAAACAATGTCCTTTTCTCCTTGTGTCTTCCCAAATCTAGTTCTCCTTATTCTCTTTTTTCTTTTCACACTGTTTTACTGCCATCATTGTTCATTTGTTTAATTTTTTTGCTTTTCTGAACCTAAGCACCAGTAAACATGAATGGTTTACATGTAGAAAGAACTGAAAAAGAAAAAAAAAATTGAAATTAAAGTATGCAGTAAATTCATTATGTTTCATAGCTATATTGTATATTAAGAAAACTGCTTCAGTGCATTATTTTCTTTCTTTTTTGGCATTATCTTTCTATTACTAAAGTTAATTGAATCACTACTAACCCTCATTCCTGAATTCCTCCAAGTCAGTTATTTCCTGTGTAAAACAGTGGCAGTGTGGTTGTGGGAGCTGGTACTCAAACTAGATCATATTAAGGATTCTTTCCATCTCTGACAATTCTGGGTTTCTTGATACTTTGTTACTATGGATGGTAAAGAGCTGGAGAGAGCTGTCCATGATCTGCAATACTCTGTTCAGTTCATACCCCCATATGTATTTTGTGTAAGCAGCCTTTTGTAATTGGTTATACAATTGATGTTCTCAGTCAGCACTGAGCAATCTGTAGAATGATGCATCCAGAAAACAATACCATATCATCAGATGGTCCTGTCACGTGAAGAAAATAATTAAGGCTTGTGCAGGCCCTCAGTTTTCCAGCTGGTTATTAACAAGAAAACAACTCTCCCCTCCCCCTTATAAAAAGTTATAAATAACTTGAGGTTAAAGTCATTGAACAATTTTTAAAATTTAATGGCAAATATCTAAAGCCCTTTGCTTCCGATTTTTTGGACATTCCAGAGGTGGTGTGCATGTAGATTGTTTGCTGTTTTGCTAAAGGTCATTGATGGATCTGTTTTGATCTTTCATGGATATGAGTCTATTTGGCTCAGTAGGTGAGTGCCTTCTCATCCAGATTATAATGGTCTCTCTCGGATGGTGCTTAGCCGAGCTTTTTTTTTTTTTTTGCATTGTGGTCAAGGATTACAAGTGTGCTTGACTCTGGAGATGCAACCTGTTTTGGATTAGGGAATTTTAGGATTAGGGAAGATTCAAGATCAGATGTTACATAGACTGGTGACTGTTGGCTGAACAATTTTAGTTAGTGATTTCAGATTCAAATGGGGTACCTTAATGAGGATAGCATCATTGTCCATTACAAGTAAAATGTTGGATTTTCTATTTAGTTTCAACAAAATCTTGAAGTGGAGGTTTTCAATACTCACAACTATTATTATCCCTTGAACACCTACTCATTTTTCCCGTTGTCTTTGTCCTTTTGTTTAGGCCTTTGCTTGGAATGTCCTCCCTTCAGTCCACTTACTTTAATTCTTCTACTCTTCAAGGCCCATTTCAAGTTTGCCTTCCCTGACCACATTAGCCTATGGTAGTTAAATAGCTGGGTGACACTGGATATGATTTTAGGAAGATAAATTCATTTGATATTGGACTCTTGGTCTTACAGAGACTAGTCCAGGGCTTGGGCAAGTCACTTAATTTCTGTCTGCCTCAGTTTTCCTATTTGTACAATAGGAGTGATAATATTACCTCAGTTGTTATCAAGATAAAAATGAGGTAGTATTGCAAAGCTCTTTTCAAACCTTAAAACACTATACAAAAGTTATGAGAGATTATAGTGATATTGTCCTGACACGTCCTGACATGTCCTCCCCATAGTATTTAGATATTTATCATACTACTCTTGGAATACTCATCTACTGCTTATCTTCTTTTATACTTGTGCACTGAGTGGACTGTAAGATCTTGAGTATAGGGATGATATCTTGTATCCTACAACATATAAGCTCAGCACACAGAGTAATTATTTAGTAAATATTGTTAATTAATTTTTCAAGGAATCACTAGAATTTATTGAAGAATCTTTTAAGTTGTAAGAAATATTATTTGAAACATATAAAAATGTAATTATATAATCAAATCTGACCTTTAATTACAAGTATGCTATAATGAATAATAGACTAGTAGCCATAAGGCTAGATTTCTTCCAGTCCTGATTGCCATTTAATATCTGTGTGACTGTGGCCTCATCATTTAGTTCTAGCTTTCTCATTTGTGAACTGAGAGACCTTTTAAGATCCTGAGAAGTTCTTTAAATCTCTAAGCCTACTCCACTCACCAGTCATTCCTTTTGATTTAGATATCTGAAGATCTGTGGTAAAAGTGTGAATTTTCTTTTTTTCTTTTTTCTTTTTCTTTTTTAATTACTTTATTTATTTATTTATTTTTTATTTAATAGCCTTTTATTTACAGGATATATACATGGGTAACTTTACAGCATTAACAATTGCCAAACCTCTTGTTCCAATTTTTCACCTCTTACCCCCCCTCCACCCCCTCCCCTAAATGGCAGGATGACCAGTAGATGTTAAATATATTAAAATATAACTTAGATACACAATAAGTATACATGACCAAAGCATTATTTTGCTGTACAAAAAGAATCAGACTCTGAATTATTGTACAATTAGCTTGTGAAGGAAATCAAAGATGCAGGTGTGCATAAATATAGGGATTGGGAATTCAATGTAATGGTTTTTAGTCATCTCCCAGAGTTCTTTTTCTGGGTATAGCTAGTTCAGTTCATTACTGCTCCATTAGAAATGATTTGGTTGATCTCGTTGCTGAGGATGGCCTGATCCATCAGAACTGGTCATCATCTAGTATTGTTGTTGAAGTATATAATGATCTCCTGGTCCTGCTCATTTCAAAAAGTGTGAATTTTCAATGATGAACATTCTCTTTAATTTTATTACAATTATGCATGTAATCTTTGAAGGAATGGGGAGGTTAGCCCTTCTTCTTTTGGGGGCAGAGGTGGAGAGAGGCTAGAGCTATTCCTTGGTAGTATAATTTTTGATTGAAAATTTGTATAAAGTTGAAAGTGTTCATTAAATTCATTAAGGATTAAGTGCACCTTTATTTCAGATAGCATACTTGGTGATGGGGATACAAAGACAAAATGAAGACATCCTGCATTCAAGGAACTTATATTTTGTTATCAGAAACTTGATAGTTGTATACCTACCTTGTATTATGTAACACCGAGCAAGTGAATAATACAAAAATAGCTTATTTGTCTAGCTGTTTTGTATTGGGTAAATTGTAGAGTAATATTGACAGAAAATTATAACTAAATACTCTATCAGAATAGTATTTGTGTGATAAATCTCTTGAAAAGTTTCTAAATTTAGGTAGATACTTCTTTTGTCAGAGATCAGGAAGTAAAATGAAAATAATCTGAAACTTGTGAACCTCTTGGTAACAGAAGTCTAGTGTAAGATTTGACTGGGTAAAGATTGCCTATTTTCAGTTTGGGAACATTTTTATCTCTGTCAAACTTTTCTTATTTGTTAAATAAAAGGATTGGAGTAGTTTAGGAGTTCTTAACCTGAAGGAAGAGAGAGAATTATGAGAATTATTCTGAACAGGAATACGTAGATTTCACTGAATTGTCAAAAGTCCATGACACTAAAGAGATTAAAAATCCTTAAAGTTAAGACCCCTTCCAGCTCCAACTTTTTATGACTATGTGACTAATCCAGTTTTGATGTCATTGGATTTAGATCATGGAATGTTACTCCTACTGAAGTAAGAGGATTTAATTGTGGACCACGGCTGAAGGTGTTGGCAACAGGAAAGAACAGAACTAGACAACAACATGTTGTGTGCAAATAAATGCCATATGAGGAAATTTGGTCATAATGGCTTTATCTTGGTAAATGAATAAATCAAGGTTGGCTTGATCTTTATCATTCTGTATTGGTACTAAAAATAAAAGGTGTTGTCCTTATCTTCCATTCCTCCCTCAAACTTTTTGATCGAGATCAAGCTGCAAAAGAAACTAAAGAGAAGAAAAAGCCCCCTAAGGGAGCATATTTATTAATGTGGTAAATCTCACAAAAGAGGCTGTTTTTAATGTAAAAGCAAAAGAGAGAGAGAGAGAGAGAGAGAATGAATGAATATGAATGGGAGCATATATTACCAAGTAATAGTGAAATGTTAATGATTTTTGGTGTTGAGAGGCAGCACTGAACCATAGTGGTTTGAAGACTTAGAGTTTGAAGAAACTTGTCAGTACTTTCTTCATCTTCCTTTTACCTTCTCTTCCTCATCCTTTCCCTTTCACTCATTTTTCTTTCTTCTTTCTTGTTTTTCATGCCTGTGTTCCCTCTCCCTCAAGGGAAAGTACTATCTAGAGAAAATGAATGATCAAATAGTTAGTGAAATAAGAAACAAAATTTCTGATATTTTGTTCTGCTCAGATGTTACACAAAGAGCTAGCTTTGCCTATACCTGAATGCCTAAAATTATAATAGCTTGTTTACAGATGTGAAAAACAAAGTTTAAAAGAGAAGAAAGAGAAGGAGAAAAGTATCCTCAAATTCGTGAGAGTTCTGAAGCTGCCTTATAAATGGAGGAGAGGCAGCCTGGAAAACTGCATAGTGTATTGGATGCAGGTCAAAGAATCTTAATTCTAATTTTGGTTTTGTCACGTTACCTTGTAATGTTGGTCAAATCACTTATTCAGTTTCTTCATATATAAAATGAGGAGTTGCCTCTAAACTTCTTTCCAGCTTTAATATTCCATTTTGATCTTTCTGAAAATTAAACAAAAAAATGAATTGGGGCTTATTTTTGTTCTTCTAATAGAAAATAATGGTTTTTTAATCTTGAGCCTTTGAAAAACTTCTATTTGCATGTCTTGGAGTTACCCGGCTAGTAAACTAGTAAGATTTTGGTGATTTGTATTTTAAGAGGCTGGAATAAGCCTAAAGAGATCATTTGGTTTAGTGTACCCTCATTTTTTTTTAGACCTTGACACTTGCTGAAGTTGAATAAATAATCACAAAGTCAGAACTTAAAAACCCAGATTCTCCAAGCTGCAATTCAATCCTTTCAATTCACTCTATTCAACGTTTATATTAGCTTATCTTGATTAAGTGTTGAATTTCAGTTCCAGAATTCTGTGATTCTGAATCTCAGGTTAAAAAATTAAGCTATTTACTAAAGAGGAGAAAACAACTCATTCTCTTAGCTGACTATTCATATTGGAAGTATATTTTCCTAGCTTCAGATTAGAAGACAGAAGCTATTTCTTTGACTGTAACTGATATATGTGAAATTACACACAGTTGACTTATCAGGCTTAGAAAAGCCACATCTAATTTTGCATCAGAATTCTTTATGATTTGCTATAGTATGTTCCTTATCTTTTGCCAAAAATTTCCTTTTTTCTTATCTTCAAAAATTGCCTTCTGGTGTTGCTTTTTTTTTTTTTTTCCCCCCTTTTGCAAGGTAAGATCATAAAAATGCAACTTTATCCTTGGCCTTAGTTTTTCTTTTTTATATTCTTTTCCCTAGTTGCCATCTACAGTTTGAAGGATTTTCAAAGTGAAGGGAGCAGGAATGCTAATTGAAATAGACTTAACCTAAGACTATTTATAAGGACATGTGTAGGGTTGAAAATAGACTAAAATTAGGACATTTGGTCTGAGTATAGTCAGTATAGGGCATGAATATTCATTGTTAAGTTAAAGGTGTCATATAGAGAAAGGAAAGAAGTTTGTCTGCAGGTAGAGTTTCCTGCATTCAGCATCTACCTGCTCTTTAATCTAAAATCTAATGTGGGAATCTTGGTTGTCTAGAAATAAATGTGAAGGACTACTTTTTTTTTTTAATTAAAGCTTTTTAATTTTCAAAAAAAAATCAAAAAAGGTAAAAAATTAGAAATAAAATAAAATGCAAGTAAACAACAAAAAGAGTTAAAATTCTGTATTATGAGCCACACTTAGTTCCCACAGCCCTCGCTAGGTGTAGATGATTCTTTTCATCACAAGATCATTGGAACTGGTTTGAATTGTCTTGTTGAGAAAAGTACCATGTCCATTAGAATTGATTATCATGGATTCTTGCTGTTGCCATGAACAATGATCTGGTTTTGCTCATTTTACTTAGCATCAATTCATGTAAGTCTATCTAGACCTCTGTGAAATCATCCTCCTGATTGTTTCTTACACAACAATAATATTCTATAACATTCATATACCATAACTTTTTTAGCCATTCTCCAATTGATGGGCATCCACTAAAGTTTCCAGTTTCTTGCCACTACAAAAAGGGCATTTGCACATGTGGATCTCTTTCCCTCCTTTAAAATCATTTTGAGATATAAGCCCAGTAAAAACACTGTTGGATCAAAGGTGTGCACAGTTTGATAGCCCTTTGGGCATAGTGAAAGACCATATTTTAACAAAGATTTCTCTACTTGAGATTATGGTCACACCTAAAATTAACAAACAGTTTCCGACTAGCTGGTGATGGGGCAGGAACTTTTGTAGCTACTTATCATGGAAATAATTACAGGGAGTGTTGTAGAAAGAAGTTAGAAATTATACATTCTAATTTCAATCATAAGGCCAGAGACAAAATAATATTTCAGCATTAGTAATAATTACGACACAAGTAGCTAAATATTTACATAGCAGAGTATACATGTATATTTTTACTCTTGAGCCTCAACAACTCTGAGAAACAGATGCTATTATATCATCACCCACATTTTAGAGATGAGGAAACTGTAGCCAAGATGCTGGACTTGAACTCATAAGTCAAATGACTGTAAGTATGGCATTGTCTATCTGTTTTCATTTCCATTAACCAAAGATGACTCCTTCTCGATCTTCATTATAGTATATTATTCAACAAGTAACAGGATATTTAGAAACAGGAAGTTTTAGGAAGACATCTAGAAAATAGGAACCTGAAGTGGACTGAATTACTTTGTGCCTCAAGTTCCTTTCAAATTTAAGAGAAATAATTCCTCTTACTAATACTATAATATATTGTTTGTTTTTTTTTCTCACTTTTTTTTTTTATTTAATAGCCTTTTATTTACAGGATATATACATGGGTAACTTTACAGCATTAACAATTGCCAAACCTCTTGTTCCAGTTTTTCACCTCTTACCCCCCCCACCCCCTCCCCTAAATGGCAGGATGACCAGTAGATGTTAAATATATTAAAATATAAATTAGATACATAATAAGTATACATGACCAAAACATTATTTTGCTGTACAAAAAGAATCAGACTCTGAATTATTGTACAATTAGCTTGTGAAGGAAATCAAAAATGCAGGTGTGCATAAATATAGGGATTGGGAATTCAATGTAATGGTTTTTAGTCATCTCCCAGAGTTCTTTTTCTGGGTATAGCTAGTTCAGTTCATTACTGCTCCATTAGAAATGATTTGGTTGATCTCGTTGCTGAGGATGGCCTGATCCATCAGAACTGGTCATCATCTAGTATTGTTGTTGAAGTATATAATGATCTCCTGGTCCTGCTCATTTCACTCAGCATCAGTTCGTGTAAGTTTCTCCAGGCCTTTCTGAAATCATCCTGTTGGTCATTTCTTACAGAACAGTAATATTCCATAATTTTCATATACCACAATTTATTCAGCCATTCTCCAACTGATGGACATCCATTCAGTTTCCAGTTTCTATAATATATTGTTAATTCAGACTTTACTCTTTAGAAATATGTGGCTTTTAGGCCAGGAGCCAGTCTCCTCTATCACTTCAACACAGAAATAAACTTTCTCTTTACTGGTAGTGCCATAAACCTTTCCACATTGGTATTGAGCTCAATAATAGGTTTTGTCCCTTTCCCTATAGTCTTTTTTTTTTTCCCTTGTCCTCAAAGATTTTATTTTTAAAAATATTTTTTTTCACCCCAATTACATGTCAAGGGAATTTTTAGCATTCATTTTTTTCCTCTTAATATTTTATTCCTTTCCTCACCCCAATTACATGTAAAGATAGTTTTCAACATTCATTTTTGTAAGATTTTTAGTTCTAGGTTGTTTTTTTCTTCCTCCCGTCTTTACCTCCCCCCTTCCTAAGACAATAAATAATCTGTTGTAGATTATACATGTATAACCATTTTAAACCTTTCCACTTTAGTCATGTTGTGAAAGAAAAATCTGAACAAAAGGGCCCTACCCCCCCCCAAAAAAAAAAAAAAAAAAAGAAATCCTAAAAGTTTAAAATACTACGCTTCGGTCCACATTCAGTCTGCACAGTTCTTTCTCTGGATGCAGATGCCATTTTCCATCCCAAGTCTTTTGGAATTATCTCCAATTACTGTATTGCTGAGAAGAGCTAAGTTGAGCTTAGTGAGCATAGTTGACCATCACACAATCTTTCTGTTACTGTTGTACAATGTTCTTTTTCCCGATTCTGCTCACTTCACTCAGCATCAGTTCATATAAATCTTTCTAGGCTTTTCTGAAATAAGCTTGCTCATCATTTCTTCCAGAACAATAGTTTTCCATTATATTTATATACCTCTCCCTTTGGCCTTAAAGGAAGGTAGATACTTTAGATTTCTAATGCTGACACCTGAGTAAGCATCCTTAATGAATTTTAAGGATCAAATTTCAAACTCCTTGAAATTTCTGAGAAATGTATTAACTTTTTCCTAGTAAAAGGTTGAAAGAAAGAATTGTGTTACTCATTATTTTTGAAAATTATTTTGTTTATGCTAATTTCTAGAGTGCTCTTATGTTGTAAAGTTATATTCCTGGTACAGTTTTCATTGAAGGAGTATTGATCATTTAAACCTCAGTTTCACTGTCATATCTCAGTAACTTTCTGGCAGTGATTGAATTGCAGATTTGTTGGAAAGATTGAATAGACCTGTGTGGATTACCAAGCTCAATTTAGACAAACTACTGGTACTTAGCTGGAATGTAAAAAATCTGAAACCACAGCAGGATTTTCAGTGGAGCATTTAGCAGTTTACAGATGCCTGTGTTTTAGACAAATTCTGTCTGCCTGGTAGGATTGACTGGTCAGATTCATCTGATAGGCAAGCCTTTCAGTCCCTAAATTGTTTGCAGATCGTAATGCACTTTATTTATAGAAAAGGATTCATGTTTAAATAAATGAGAAAGTACATAGTATAAAATTAAGCAGCATTTCACCAAAAAACTAGGGTCCTAACAAAAGCTTAAGAGCTGTTTTTGATAGCTATTTTTCATTTAAGCATTTTCCAAACTAAAGAATTATTTCTCAAAAGTAGACATAATTGTTCTTTAAGTGATTTATTACTTCATCCAAGTTGTAGAAAGCTAGCTTGAGGAAGAGAAATAGGGGCAGGCATAGTGGAAAGAATACTGGGCTAAGAAAGTTCAGTTTTCTAATCTGCAACATGGAAGTAATACTTGCATTGCAAATAATATCCTCAAAGGGTTATTGTGAGGAAAGTAATGTGTGGATTACAATCTATATAAATGTGAACTGCTAGTGTTGATTCTTTTGACTTTAATTTATTCATCTATGGAATGAGCAATTTGACTAGATGATCTCAAACAACTTTATTCTCTGAGCTTTTGCTTCCTATACCAGATATATAAGACAACCAAGCCTGATGATTTCCCTGCTTAGTCTTGCAATTTCCCTTTGATTTGTGGTGGGGAAAGACCAGATCATTTTGATATCTAGTTTAGTTGAATATATATGAGAATTTCATTGTAGTATTATTCTAAAAATGTCTTGTTCAAAAATTGCTAGGCAGTATCTCTTAGGTCAATCTGGTTTTAGTTCACAAGTCTTAGGTAGTATATAGACAAAATGCATGTAGATTCTGATTTGTTCTTAAGAGTTTTGTACCTTAGTATGTTCACTTGTTTTTACAAGTGGCTCACCTCATTAAAATTGTCTTGCTTTATATGTAGGGGGAAAATGTCTTGAAATAGTTTCAAAGCTGCAAATTGCATTTGTTCTCTCATTGAACATATTATAATAGAAGTAAAAATCACCTGTGGGTTTTCCCTATTTAGCTATTCCTTGGAGAAGATAGTATAATAGCAAAACAAACAAATAAAAAAAGACAGTTCTTATTAACTCTTTTTCTTCTGTTTTATCCAAGAAGGAGAATGATGTTCAAACTGGAGAGGCTGGAACAAGCATGTTAGAGCAAATTAAAACTGGCTAAGAACTGCTTTAGATGAAAGAAATTACCAGTTGTGGTCTCAGAATTTCAACTAGTAATCACAATAAATTTCATTTGGAATGAGAGAGGTTCCAGTAAACTGGAAGTACAGTACTATATGTTGCCCTGAATTTTAAAAAGGAGAAAAGGGATAAATTTAGAGGTTATAGACCCAAAAGCCTGACATTGATGCCTGGCAAAAGTTTGGAGAAGGTAATTTGAGTAGTTGACAGATAATTTTTGAGGATTTGGAAAAGAATGTGGTAATTATTAAATAGAAAGTTAGGTTCACTTAAAAATGTTAGGTCATGTCACAGTAACCCCATTTCATTTTTGGCTAGGGTTTGCAGGGTGATGTATAGAATGTGTCAGACATAATGTGATTTCATTAAATAATATGACAGTCTGTCAAGGTACTGTTTGTGGTGAACAAGATTGAAATATGTTAGGTGAATAAAAGTATAAAGTATGCCATCTTACCTAATGAGTATTAGTGTCCCAAATGAAGTCATTCTAGCATTCAAGGAAGCTACATTATATTAGGGGAGACAACAGTACATTTTTAAGTATTACAAAACATGTACTTTTAAGGGAATCTAGGAAACTCTCATACTTGATTGTATTATTTGTATATTGTATATTGTATTTCATATAAGGTAATGTATATTTTAATGTATATTGTATATTGTGCAATGTATATTATAAAAAGCAGCGTATCAAGGAAAAGAGAGTTGAATTCTCTTCTTCATTCTGTTTTTGACTACCTGGATGAATTCAGGAAAATCAAGTGGTCTCTTTGAATAATCAGTCTTGGATCAGGACATAAATTATAATCACCAAGGGATCTAAAAATGACTTTCAGAGAAGGTGTTTGGGAAAAGTTCCTTTTCTATCAGATCCTGAAATATTTGTAGTCCAAAACCCATTTCCCCTGTCCCTTAGCTCGGTGCGTGCCAAGAAGAAGGCTGAAATAATTAGAGCTGAGTGGTCACATAGATTCCAAGAGGATTCCTGATAATACCTGTAATTTTTTTTGGTATTATGCAGTGACTTCTTTTGAAGTTACATTGAGAGCAAAATAGAAGTATGAGCAGATGGGAAGGACAAGGCTCTTCTAAACTTCCTATAAGATTTTTACCAACCATGCTGACCCCACAGTGAAATTGCTTATGTGCTTCCACTAGTGAACTGTTGTCTAGAATATGTGTTATCCTATGTATTAGTTATATAAGTTCATTGGAAGAAGAGCAGTATATGGCTTAAGTGATTTCTTTGCTCTCCTTTTTAAAATTTCAGGTATGGAATAATTCCTTAATTTTCACCTGGTTTCTCAGAATTTTCCGTCATAACCAGTTACCCATTTAGTTCAATTCAGTAAATATGATTTCTTTATGCTGATGATCTGGGTTAAGGCAGGGAGCAGAGAAAAGAACATTGAGTTGGAGCCAGAAGTCCTAGATTTGAGGTCTGCCTTATAGCTGCTTGAACTTTCGCAAATCTCCCTGAAGAGCAGAAAATAGAAAATGGGAGTAATGAAATTTGCCCTACATTTCTCTCAGAACTATAGTGGAAGAAATTTTTTAAAGCTATGAAGTACTTTATTAACACAAATTATTGTTAATCATTAAAAGGTGACCATGGAAATGTAAAGAAAGGTTGGAAACCTGAGTAGCTCTTCTTGAAAGAAGCTCTATGACACTCTTCTTGATTTTCATCATCAGAAACATTAATTGAACTCTTTCTATGGGCATATCATTGTTATATGCTGCTACCAGCATGGCTATGACTGATGGCAACTGTGTGGGTATGATGCTCTTGGGGACCTCAGCCATTCAGTTACCAAGTATAGTGCTTAAACTTGTGCTACTTGATATATATATACAATATTTTTGCCCTATAAGTATTTGACTAATCAGAAAGACAAATCAAATGAAATAAAGCAGTGGTAATTAGGAACCCTATTGTAGAACATGGTGGATAGATGATGAAATTTCGAGTTGAGAGAAGTGAGAGAAAGGTGAACCCAAGTAGTTAAGGGAGACTTTTCATGAAGGAGTGTTTTGATTTAAAAAATTGAAAATAATTGACCTCCAGGTTCTAAGGTACTTGGTAAAGTAAACATTCTCAAAAAAGTGCCCAAGAGAGGCCAGATGTTAATATGAACAATCACTCAGGCAGAGTGAGCAATGTCTGTCAACCATAAGCCATTAGAAGCCAAATGGGGAAGAAGGGAAGCTTTGGCTAAGTTAAAATTGCAAGAAATGTTAGTTTCATGATACTTATATATTCATCCTGCCTTCTACCTCTGTTTTGCCTTTTACGTACTACTATCCTTCATGTCTAGAATGTATTAGTCTCTTTCCCAATTCTTCCTCTCTTCTATTTTAACATATTTGTTTATTGTCTCCTGTGTGCAGGGCACTGATATTGAGATAACTTCAAATTTTAGCTAAGACTCTCAGCCTATTAAAATCCTTCAGGGCCTAGCTCAAATAATATTTTGTCCATTGTCGATTTATTATGGAACTTTAAAGGTCATTTTGTTTCTTCCCCTCACTTTAAGAATGAGGGAACCAGTACAGATTGAGTAAGTGACTTGATCAACGTAGTAAATAGCAGAAAACCATTTTGGACTGATCCTTTGATTTGAAATCCACTGTATCAGGGTTACCCCTTCCTTGATTCCTTTGCTGATTTTACTAGTTATCCTACCCTCCCAAGAGAAGTAATCTTTCCTCACCTTTAATTTCTGATGTCTCATTTGTTCTGTACCTTTCATTTTCTGACTTATATAATAGTTGATTGCAGGTTGCATCTACTAGTTTATAAGTTCTTTGATGGCAAGGACTGTTAGTTTCATTCACTTTTTATTTTTATTACTTAGCATAGTCAATTGGTACTTAATAAATGTTTGAATTGTTCTTGAACTCCACCCTATAACCTTGGAACAGCTTTACCTTTTCTTATCTATAAAATGAGGATATTACCTACCTTTAAATGGGTGGATAGAGATGAGAGAATTAATGTGAAAGTGCTTTGCAAGTTGAAAAGCCTTATAGAAACGTAAGGGAAGACTTACTGAATCCACTTGGTTTCTTTAGTTTTAAAGCCACAAAATTTATTCTGTGGCTATGGTTCTGACAAAAGTGTAATTTATTTGATCTAGACTGAGGCCACTTGAAAGCATACATTGAAGGGGATGGTAGAATCCACTTGTGATGATGAGAGCCATCAGTACCTAGAGAGAGGTCTGTGGGAACTGAGTGTGGATCACAACACAGCATTTTCACTTTTATTGTTGTTTGCTTGAATTTTATTTTGTCTCATTTTTTCCCTTATTGATCTAATTCTTGTGCAGCAAGATAATTGTATAAAAATGTATACCTATATTGAATTTATATATATATTTACCATGTTTAACATATATTGGATTATTTGCCATCTAGGACAGGGAATGGGAGGAAGAAGGAGAGTTTGGAAAATAAGGTTTTGCAAGGGTCAATGGTGAAACATTATCCTTGCATATGTTTTGAAAATAAAAAGCTTCAATTAAAAAACAAAAAAAAGAAAAAAAATGATGTATCTCACATCAACCATTGGCATTTTTATGTTACCAAAAAACCCAGCTGCAAGAGACAGGAAGAGAAATCCCATTTAAAATAACCATACATGATATAAAATATTTCAGAGTCTACCTGCCAAGAGAAAGCTAGGAACTATATGAACACAGCTACAAAACTTTTTTCCACAATAAAGTTAGATTTAAACAATTGGAAGAATATCAAGTACTCATGAGTAGGCTGAGCTAATATAGTAAAAATTACAATTCTACTTAAATTAATTTACTTATTCAGTGCCATACCAATTAAACTGCTATGAAATTAATTTGTAGTGTAAATAATAACAAAATTCATCTGGAAGAACAAAAATCCAAGAATTTCAAGGGAATTAATGAAAAAAAAATGCAAAGAAAAATGACTTAACTGTACCAGACTAAAAGTTTATATATTATTAAGCAACGGTCATCAGAACCATTGGTACTAGCTAAAAATTAAGAGTAGTAAATCAGTGGAATGGATTAGGTTCACAAGACACAGCAGTCAATGAATATAGTATGGTAAAAATGATTTATGCTTTAGACTGCAACTTGATTTGACACTATTTTCCTTTATCTCTTAGTAAACTTATTTGGTTCCCTGATAGCTAAGTTTTTGCCTTATCTTTCTAGGAACAGGCCTCCACCATGTTTTGTGGTATCTCCATACCATTCCCCCTCTGCTTCTCTTTCCCTTCTAATTCCTCTTTTTAAAATCTGTCCATCTAATTCTATCTTACCACTGTACCAGATTGTGATCTAATATTTTTGGTATTACATTTAGTCTTGCAGTCAGTGTTAGACCTGGTGTTAGAGTTAGGAAGATCTGGTTCAGTTCTCTATCATTTGGGCTCTTTTCCTGGCATTGTTAATATCTCAATCCCTCAAGCAGCAAAGACCTTAAATTGCTCTGTCTACGTGATATTGTCTATGTGATGGAGTATATGTGATATGTGATATTGGTAGAGAGAGTTCTTTTCTGCTTGTTACATTGTTGAATGGTGAAATTATTGGTGCAGGCCAACAAAAGATGTGTTAAAATTCCCTTTGTTCCTTTAGTTTGCCTCTAGTGGTTATCTAATTTGTCTGTATCTTTGCCTTTTGAAATTCATAATTTAATTAGCCTTTTTTCCTATTTCTGGATCTATTTGGGTCCATCAGCCTGATTTTGTACTGTTCTAGCTTTCTACATCCATACTCTTCTCTTTGTGCTGTCTTTTCCTCCCATTCTTTTCTTTCTTTTTTTCCCCTCCTTGCATTTATTCTTCTCCCATCCTCCTAATGGGGAGGTTGATTAAAGAAGAATTCTGGGCAGAGTAAAAAAGGGCTTTAGCAGGTCTGGGTAGGTAAGCTCTAGAGATGAGTCACCATTAGCGAGAGGCCTAGATTAGTTGAACATTGTAGTTATTATTAGAAGTTAAGAAGGCATTTATTCTTCATAAAGGTCAAGACAATTTCTTCTGGTTATGTGAGTGATAATAACAATTGTTCACATTTTATACCACTTTATAGTTTCCCAGTTATATTTTTGACTGGCCAAGGTTAAAGCAAATCGTTTCTTGTGGAGATTTTGGGCACTATACCAATAATGTAATTATTTCCCTAGGAAAATAGTCACAGATGGTAATGCCAATGGATGGAAAATGGAACAAATTGATCTAGCAAAGCTTAAGAGCAAGTTTTGTCTTGGTGTGTGAGAGATGAGGAGTACTAACAGAAAAGTGATTTCTTTCCTCCTCATTCATCTGGGAATCAAAAATTATGTTAAAGTGAATTGGCATGGAGAAATGTTTTTATTTTCCATTGATTTACTCAGGATTTATTATTCCTTTCTTTTTTTGGGAACAATATTACTCATAGTGATTGGATAGCTAGTCAGAATAATTGTCATGGCCAGAAACTGGAAACTGAGTGGATGCCCATCAAGTGGAGAATGGCTGAATAATTTGTGGTATATGAATATTATGGAATATTATTGTTCTGTAAGAAATGACCAACAGGGTGATTTCAGAAAGGCCTGGAGAGACTTACACGAATTGATGCTGAGTGAAACGAGCAGGACCAGGAGATCATTATATACTTCAACAACAATACTATATGATGACCAATTCTGATGGACCTGGCCATCCTCAGCAATGAGATGAAGCAAATCAGTTCCAATGGAGCAGTAATGAACTGAACCAGCTACGCCCAGCGAAAGAATTCTGGGAGATGACTAAAAACCATTACATTGAATTCCCAATCCATATATTTTTGCCCACCTGCATTTTGGATATCCTTCACAGGCTAATTGCACGATATTTCAGAGTCCAATTCTTTTTGTACAGCAAAATAATGGTTTGGTCATTTATACTTATTGTGTATCTAATTTATATTTTAATATATTTAACATCTACTGGTCATCCTGCCATCTGGTGGAGGGGGAAAATTGGAATAAGAGGTTTGGCAGTTGTCAATGCTGTAAAGTTACCCATACATATAACCTGTAAATAAAAGGCTATTAAAAAAAAAATAAACATTTACCCCCCCCCCAAAAAAAAAAAGAATAATTGTCATTTTGAAAATTAAAAGCTTCATTAGTGAATGTAGAAGACTCTAATGTCACTATGAACGCATGATTTGTACATTTGAGTTTTTTTAACTAATACTTTTATTCAGGTCTAACCAATAGTATCACAGGTTGAATGGAGAACCTTAATCTCCATCTAATCCAACTCTTAATTTTAAAGATGAGGAATAGATGAAGAGAAGATAAGTGGATCACTGTAATACTGTTATGCCTGTATTAAGAAACTTTTTTTAAACATTGAGGCCATAGGGCTTGGATTCATATCCTGACTGCTATGACAAGACAGCAACTGGTTACTGTGAACCAAGTACTCTAAAGAATTGCTACAGTGAGTTGGGTTGCGAACAAGGAAATTCTGCAAGCTCTGAGAATGCAAATGTGAAAAATGTTTTCCTAGGTATGGAAATTTAAATGTCTAGAAAAGTAAAATATTCTCATTTTTTAACCATATGATAAATGGTGTTGAGGTGGTGATTAGGAAAGTTATGTAAATGAATGTTGAATTGAATGAGAATTTTTTAAAATTTCCTTGCCTTCAAAAATTTTTTTATTAAAACTTTTTATTTTCAAAACATGCATAGATAATTTTCAGCATTCACCTTTTCAAAACCTTGTTCCAATTTTTTTCCCTTCCCCTTCCCCTTACCTAAATGTCAAGTAATCCAATATATGTTAAACATGTACAGTTCTTCTATACATATTTCCACAATTATCATGCTGCACAAGAAAAATCAGATCAAAAAGGAAAAAAGTGATAAAGAAAACAAAATGCAAACAAAAGACAACAAAAAAGTGAAAATACTATTTTGTGATCCACCCTCAGTCTCCACAATACTCTCTCTGGGTGTAGATGGTTCTCTCCATCACAAGATCATTGGAACTGGCCTGAATCACCTCGCTGTTGAAAAGATCCATGTGTATCAGAATTGATCTTAATATAATGTTGCTGTGTACAGTGATCTCCTAGTTCTGCTCATTTCACTTAATATCAGTTCATGTAAGTCTTTCCAGGCCTCTCTGAAATCATCCTGCTGATCGTTTCTTATAGAACAATAATTGAATGAGAATCTTTGAAGGAAAAAAGGTGTTCTAGCTCAGTTATTCAGTTAACAGACTTCTTAGGAACATCCAAAGACAGAGAATTCAATGGTTGACTGACCACTTTGGTGGTAGATAGTCTCTTCACCACAAAGGTGCTCAAATCTGGCCTATTTTGTTGATGCTTTTGGGTTATTCAGCTGAAGCCAAAGAAGTCTTGGCATTTGGCTGCTTTCCTAGTGTACTGCTTTGTTCTTTAGCCAACTTCGGGGGTTAGTGTACTTCTACTTAAGTCACAGCCCCAGGCAACCTGTGCTGCTCTGATACTCAACTAATTTTCAAGACTGGAATGTGCTTCAGTGGGAAGCCATTGGAAACCGACTGAAGAGAAACGTTCTTCCAGAAAGTCAGTTGGACATTGGATGGCACAGAGGAGAAAGTAATCTGATGGTCTGGTTTTCACTTATTTAATAGAATTCTGTAGTACCCTCTAATACTAGGTCTCTAAGCCCTTTTTTCCCCCTCAAACCCCAAGTCATTTAACTTCAAATACCTCAAGCAAAATGCCCTTTTTGGTTTGTTTTGCTGAGGCAATTGAGGCTAAGTGAGCTGCAGCAGGGTGTGACCTGAGGTCTTATTTGAACTCAGCTCCTCTTGACTTAAGGGCTGGTCTCTATCCGCTGCGCCACCTAGCTGCCCTTAATGCTCTTGATTTTACTTGCTAAATTATAGACTGGATTTAGTATTAAGGGACCTTAGAGGATATTTAGTCCAATCTCAATTACTTTCTAAGAATGGAAATAAGTGCTAAGGAGTTCTAAGTAATTTATCCAAGGTCAAAGGATCGTGGCTTTTAAGTCTAGAGCTGAAAGGAACCTCAGAGACCATGTAGTCCAACTCCTTAATTTTTTACATGCAAGGAAATTAAATGATTTGCCTAAAGTTGGGGTAGAAGGCTCTTTGACTCTAAAGTAATGCTATTTTCTACTATACCAAAGAGTTCTCATATTGAGCATTACAGTGATGAGATAAAGTTTCCCTTGGTTGTTTTAATTATTAGACTTCCCCTTGCCTTTTGCTGAAACAACTCTTTCCTAGCACCTCTCCCCTCTGTCTTAACCGTTTAGTGGTGAGTAACTAGCACCCACTATTTATTGGAGGAATAGTGTAGATATCAAGTCTATGAATGGGTTTGAGAGAACTCAAGTAGCTTGACTATTTTAATTTAAGGTAAGCTTTTCAGGAAAAAATCCTTATGAATAGTTTATGGAAAGGCACTTTTAAAACTTCTAATAATAACCACAATGTTGACTCATGCTACTAGTGATAATATGTTAAAATACTATGACTTATACTACCAATCTTGCTGGATTATTTTGAGGAAATTTAATTTAATTTTGCAAACTGGAGAACACCATATAGATTGTGAATTTTGAGCTGGAAGGACCTTAGTGGCCTTAGTCCAGATCCTTTATTTTACAAAGTGTTATCCAAGGTCACATAGGGAACAAGGAGGAGGGCTGGACTTGTGACCAAGGTCTTGACTCTGAATCCTGCATTCTGTTCATTATACTAATCTGAACTACCCCACATTCTGGGGTGAGGATTCTGGGAAGATGGCAGAGTAGATGGGTAAATGTCAAGCTCTCCAGATTTCCCCCACAAATAGAGAACAAATTGCTCTTCAGGGCGAACATAGACTAGGGAAATTCTGGAAGATTTGGGGCAGAACAGGTGTCTTCCTGATGCAACCTGAAAAGATCTGAAGAAAGACCCGAGCTGGGGATCGATCCTGTGAAGAGCACAGGGCTAGCTGGGTATAGCTGGAGCCTCAGCAGGAACCACAGAGACTCTCACCTTCAGGACTGTTTGTCAGGTAGAGATTTGAGTCTGGGAGGACTGAGTGAACCTGGGCTGATTGGGTACACTAGGCCCAGCTGGGCTTATCAGGGTCCTGGGCAAGCAGGAATCAGTGCAGAAGCTTTGGGGTGGTGATGCTGCTGGCTGGGTAGGTAGGAGGAAGGTGGGGTTCTTGGTTTGAGCTTCCTGGTCATAGTGGAGAGCTGAAGGGGAAAGTTTGAGGCACCATCCCACTACCCCATGATTAAAGGTACTTACATTAATACCTCTTATTAAAAAAAATGAATTGGCAAAGAAAGAACGAACACCATCATTGAAACATTATGGGAACGGGGAAGACTGGGGTTCACCTTCAGAGGAGGACACTTTAGAAAAAAGTAAAAAGCTTCTACCTCAAAGAGTAATGTGAAATGGCTTCCTGCCCAGAGAGAATTTATATAACTCAAAAAAGAATTTAAAAATCAAATGTGAGACATTGAATTCACAAAAAACAAAACAAGAAAAACTAAATGAAAACCAAGAAAACAAAAAAACTTATGAAAAAAATAACTAAGCAGAAAAGGTATAGAGTCTCAAAGATGAAAATAATTGTTTGAAAATTAGAATTGGGCGAGGGGAAGCCAGTGAAGCTGTGAGAGACCAAGGAATAACAAAACATTATAAAAATGAGAAAATAGAATGTGAAACTGTTAAAGAAAACGACAGATCTGGAAAACAGATCAAGAAGAGAAAATATAAGAATAATTGAATGCCAGAAATTTGTGACCAAAAAAAGAACCTCGACACAATAATGCAGGAAATAATCCAAGAAAATTATCCTGGAGTGATAGAACATGAGGGGAAAATAGAAATAGAAAAAGTCCACCAATTACCACCTCAAAGTGGAAAACACACAAGAATATTATTGCCAAATTTCAAAATCCCCAGATCAGAAAGAAAATTTAGCAAGAAACAAGGAAAAAAATTCAAATACGTTAGAACTACAATTAGAATTGCACAAGACTTGTCAGCAGCTACTATAAAAGACTTCAAGTCCTAGAATCATATCTACCAACAATCAAAAGAACTAGGCCTGCAACTAAAAATATCATATCTAGCAAAATTATAATTTTGAATGAGAAAAAAAGAACATTTAACAAACTTACAGATTTTCAGGACTTTCTAGCATTCAAACCTGAACTTAACAAAACATTTAACATGAGTCAATATGAACGATCAATTGTAAGGAACTTAACATGGGCAAACTGTTTAAACATGGACAAATTGTTTTTTTACATGGGAAATGTATACTATTTGTTTAAGATTCACATCAACAATAGGGTAGCTCAAAAGAAAGATTGGCAGAGTTAAGGTAAAAATAGTAATCATGTTATATAAATGAGGTGCAGAGGAAGAATGAACACAGGCATTAGAGGGGAGAGGGAGGCTACTCACATCGTAAATAGATTCAATAGGCAATACTACATCTATACCATGAAAGATATAGCACTCTCCAAAATTTGTAAAGAAATAAGTGGGGAGGGATGGGTAGATGAGGAAAGAAAAGGTAAGGGGAAAAAGACAAGGGAGGGATGCTTGGGTAGGGGAAGGTTAAGTAATAGTAAAGCAAGTTATGAAGCTGAATTCAATTAGTCAGCTGGGATAGGAAAAGTGTTGTGTGTGAGTGTGTATGTATATATACACATATGTATATGTATATCTTCTTAGCTGTAGCTTATTTGGGGGAATGAAAGGGGAAAAAAGAATAAAGTAAATAAGGTACACAGCAGAGAACCAAAGAATAATTTACAAGGAAGTAAAGAAAAAAATGCACATTCATGACTATAATTTCTTCTATTAATATTATATATTAATAATTATATATAATATACAATATAATAAATAACATTAACATATTTATATGTTATATATAGTTTTTTGATCTGGTAATTTGTTATCCTATATTTTGAATCTTCCCTGATGTTCTGCTAGACACGACAGTGTTTTCCTTTGTTTTGCCTTATTTTATTTTGCAGTCCTTTTCTTTTTCTTTTTTTCCTACTTTGTTTTTTCAGATAAAATAAATTTTAAAATTAAAAAAAAGAACATTCTGGAAGGAATAGCTCAGACAAATAGCATATGAGGCAACTTTTTGAAGTAGCCACATGTCTTTTGACTTATATGTCTATGTAGTGATGAAGCACTAGATAGTAATAAGCTTAAGGAAGAGTTGCCAAAAGGCAAGAAATAGAGATGTTAGAGAACCATAACTGCATTTAGTGTCAAGCTATCAGAGCATATGTCTTCATTCTTAACTGACAATTTTCAGCCAAGTTTCTACCTGCAAACAGTGACAAAGAGCTCTTATTTTTTTTTTTTTAATAGCCTTTTATTTACAGGTTATATGCATGGGTAACTTTACAGCATTAACAATTGCCAAACCTCTTGTTCCAATTTTTCACCTCTTACCCCGCCACCCCCTCCCCTAGATGGCAGGATGACCAGTAGATGTTAAATACATTAAAATATAAATTAGATACACAATAAGTATACATGACCAAAACGTTATTTTGCTGTACAAAAAGAATCAGACTTTGAAATATTGTACAATTAGCTTGTGAAGGAAATCAAAAATGCAGGTGGGCATAGATATAGGGATTGGGAATTCAATGTAATGGTTTTTAGTCATCTCTCAAAGTTCTTTCTCTGGGCGTAGCTGGTTCAGTTCATTACTGCTCCATTGGAAATGATTTGGTTGATCAAAGAGCTCTTACTTACTTAGAATCCTAGAGAAACAGATGTGAAAAGAAAGCCACTAATGCTGAATTTATAGGTGGCAGACTTCTGGAAATGCATTTTTTTTTTTTTAAAAGGCAGTGGCAGAAGTTGTTCTCAGTAATTGTTTTCTAACCTATCTGAAATTTAAAGGACAGCAAACAGTTCACAAATTGGAACATTGTTTTCCAGCTTTTGCCTTGTCTTTCATTGCCACTGAAGTTAGTATTGCTTTTCCAGGATTGGAAATTTTTTGTCTCTTGTATCTAATCTGCTTCCTCTTTACTCATATAGCACCACATGGTTCAGGCCCTTTTCATAACTCCAGACCTTAGATTCTTTAAGTAGCCTCCTAATTGCTCATCCTTTCATGTCTCTCCTTGTTCTACTCCAGATTTCTGCATAGTTGTCAAACTGATTATTCTAAAGAGTAGGCCTTTCTTTCTGTGGCATTCTCCTATTCTGTCAATTCCAGGGGTTGCCTATTGACTATAGGATCAAATGCCATTTGATCTTAATCTCGGTCTCTCTTAATTTTTTTTGCATAAATTATAATTATAAAATTAGTATTATAGTACATGTGCATCATTTATAAATAAGTTTATGCATTGAGAGTGCATTCTGCAAAAAACTTTTTGTTGAAGGGCTGCAGAATAAATAATTCTAGATTGAACTAGTGTCAGTGACTTTTCACTTTTTTCACTTTTATACTTGTATGCACTTAATTTAAAAAGTTGTTGATATTTGTTTTTTAATATGCCATTCATCATTACCAGCCTTATCTCATAGCAAAGCTGAAAAAGAAAGAATTCAGCAAAAATTATGTGAAACAATTTCGCAATCATAGTCTTTCACCTGACCAAGGAAAAGAGGCTCTGCCTTCCATTATCTGAATAATTGCATGTAATGCCTGTGAAGACATTTGAAAGATTACTCTTCATGATCTCCATAATCTTCATGCTTTGATTATTCTAAAAGAAATAAAATATAATGAAGTGTAATGGTGACAAATCATTTTTATAGTGCTTTAAAGTTATTAGTTACTTTTCCTCCCAATAGCCTGGTGAGATAGATGATAGAAACCTAATTTATGGCATGAACCTTCATTTATCAAGTAAAGATAGTGTCAGTCTCATTTTTTAGGTTAATGTCTTAATTGTATAATTATACTGTGTATAGAATGGGATCATATGGGAAAAGGGTGAAATTACATACACCCTTATTTCAGTGGGCACACTCTTGGGGCATGGAATGTCTCTAGAGCAAAAGTTCTTTACCTTTATTTCATGAACCTCTTTGGAGGTAGGTGCTATTATTATTGTGAGGTAGGTGCTATTATTATTCCCTAGTTTTCAGTTGAAGAAACTGAGACACGCAGTGATTTGCTTTCCATCACTTTAGTTTCAAAGGTCCAATTTGAACAGAGGTTTTCCTAAGTTGTGGCACAAAAATGTAACTGAAATGGATTTAATTTATTCTTATCCTTTTAGTTTACTTGCTCATACTTCATGGAATTTTCTTCCTGTTCTTTTTTCTTTTCCTTTCATGTCTATATCTCCTTCCCTCCCCGTCTTGGCGTGCCCCACCATTTTTTTCTTCTTTTTCTCCTTCTTTAAGTGATGTTTCTTTATCAGCTTCATATATTGCTACACCTTCATTGTGGATAAAAAGGCTTTTCTTGATAGTCTGGAAACTTAACAGCCAGCCATAATTTTGTTTCTTTGAAAAATTGCATTTCATAACCTCAGGCAAGAAGAGAATTCTGAGAATTGGGGAACATTTATCTCTGACCAGGACATCCAGCAAAGTTAATTGATAGTTTTTGCATATATAGTGTTCATGAGTTAGCAAGGTTGAAGAAGTTGGGTTTTTGTTGGGGGGAAGGAGGTTAAATGGTTTATTGAGTCCCTTAGTTTAAGAGGCTTTGAACATGTTTTTTTTCCTAGCCTCTTTTCTGTTAAAATTCACTTCACAGATTACAGTTATGCTTATAGGAACACAGACACACGGGACTGAGAGCTATAAAGCTATCTCTTTGAAGCTAGTTATTTTATAGGTGACAAAAGTTAAAACCCAGAGCAGAGATTTAGAAATTTCTCCCAAGGTCATAGAATTGATCCATAGTAGAGTCAGGTTTTGACTGTAGGCCCTTTCGAAAAATCCAGTGCTCATTTCATTATAATATTCTGTTTCCCCAAACTGATAATAATAACATACTTTATGTGCAGAAAACTATGAAAAGAATGGTGGCTTTCAATTCAGGACCTTGGTCCCAGTCCCAGGTTTCCTTCTAGTTTCTTGGGTGACCTTGGACAAATATCCTTTAATCTTTCCCAGTCTTATTTGTAAAATCAGGGGTTTGGACTAAAAAGGCCACTAAGGTTCTGTATGATGCTCTTTGGTTTACAAAGCTAATTTCCACACAATTACTCAGTTGGATCAGCAGCATAAATTAAGGCACAAAAGAGTTTAAGTGACTAACCTAGATTAAGTACAGGTAGTCAGGACTGAAGCCCAGATCTCTTAGGTCCAAGGCCTAGTGCTCTTTCCACAGTCACTTGACTAGTTATCCTAATAATCATCTTAAGATATTAGTATTTGGTGACAACATTCAGTGGTCTTGTCTGGTTTTTCATGACCCCCACTGAGGTTTTTGTGGCAAAGATACTGGAGTGCTTTACAGTTTCCTTCTCTAGCTCATTTTCCAGATGAGGAAACTAAGGCAAACAGAGTTAAATGATTTACTTGCCCAGGTTCACACAGTTAGGGCAAATGCGAGTTCTTTACTCTTAAGTTCTATACTCTATCCATTTTGTCACCTAGCTGCCCTGTGTTAAAGTAAACAGTCTAAACATTTATTTTGGAAAATATTGAAACATTTTTCATTATCAATATATTTTTTAAATCTGTATTTTTACTGTTGTAAAAAATACTCTATAGAATTATAGATACTGATATATTTTAATTTATATTACATATAGCTATTTTAAATATTTGAAACTTGGAAAATTGATCTGTGTAAATCAATATAGGAAAATAGTTAAGTCCTCCTAAAATTTCTCATAGATATTAAATTTAGAACTAAACAGAAAAATGTCTATGACAGTTCAAATAATTCTGACCCCTCTTCTTTTTTCCTTCTCTATAATAGAATCTAAAAGCAGATCCTGAAGAGCTTTTTACAAAACTTGAAAAAATTGGAAAAGGTTCCTTTGGTGAGGTGTTTAAAGGCATTGACAATCGGACTCAGAAAGTAGTTGCCATAAAAATCATTGATTTGGAAGAAGCAGAAGATGAAATTGAAGACATTCAGCAAGAAATCACAGTGCTGAGCCAGTGTGACAGTCCATATGTCACCAAGTATTATGGATCTTATCTCAAGGTAAGAAATTAAAAAAAAAAATCCTCTTGATAGTAAAGCCTTTTGCAGATAGGTGGAGAATTTGTGAAAGACTTGGATCTCATGGTTTGCTTTAAAAAGAGAACAAGAAACATTTTGGTTTTTGAAATCAGGCAGATCTTGCTATCTAGAGCTATACATCTGTTGGGTTGGTACCTTGATGACATTTAAAATCACAAGATAATGTAAATATATATTATAGGACCCATTGTATGGATTTGATTCAGTTTATAATGAGCTGGGGATGTGTGTGTTAAGTGTTAAATCTTTGGATCATTGTCCTTGAAAAGAAAACACAAAGAATTTCTTAAAACTATTTTAGCAACCAGTTTTGATTGATTTTATTAAGAATTCTTTCTAAAAATGAAGTAATGTGTATATAGGGATTTTACAATTTTTCTAGTTATAGAGTTTGAATAATTGAATGTTGCCTGGGGTATTGGAGGTTTTTTTTTGGGGGGGGGGAAGGGAGTTGGTTGGAGAGTTGAACATACAAATTTGGGTCTCAATTTTTACTTTTTAAGGCCCTTGGGCCAATATATGGTCATCATTACTTTTAGGAAAAATTGAAGGCTCTGGACAAGTGGAGTGACAATGATTCAGAGGTGTTGGAGTAATATTTTCCTGCTTTTCTTTTCCTCCTGTGAATCAACTAAAGTGAATATAGATTCATTTGAATTCGTCTTCTCTCAAGAACCAGAATACCTCTCATTTCTTTTTTCATAACCACCTCAAGTCCTGTCTTGTTCTTTGACCTGATATATATATATATATATATGTATATATATAGTGTTTTCTATAATGGGGATTTAGAGATTCTGAGGATTACTTTGTTGGAAAATTGTGAGGAAATTCTTGTGGAACTTTTGTACCTGTGTTTAACTGCTATATTGATAATGCAGCATTGAACCACGAACTGTGTATAGAATGAGCTTGGTCCCTTTTCCTCCACTTCTGCTATATTAGTATCATTTCTGATAATGAGAACAACATATTAACTGCATTGGTTTAGGGTGTTTTTGTTGTTTTTAATAGAGAAGTTGGAGGAGTTTTTAAGTTTAAAAAATGATAGATGAAAGGGATTACCTGACGACATAAAAAGTTTATGAATCATTGAAATGTTTAATGGAATTTTTAAGATAATCAGGTTAGAAGAATGGTCAAGTTCAAGTTCCTCCTTTACATTTTTAAAACTTCTCATCTCTAAGCAACTTTGAGTAAAACAAGCTTCCTCAGAAACATATTTCAATTAAACCTAACCAAAGAATCCTACCTCAGAATGAATTTTGGATAAGCAAAACAAAGGGACACATTGCTTTTGTCTAACATGTTCCCTTTTCTGTACTAACAATTCTTTTGAATTAAGGAAACTATATTTCATCATTCAAAGGAGCTAGTATATTTAAAGTGCTTTATGAATCTTTAAAAAGTCCTGTATATTAATGTTATTTGTCTTTTGAAGTCAGGATTGTACAGATTTGAATTTCGATATCTTTCTTTACTCTGTTGTAGTAAGTATGTATAGATTTTTTATTTTTTTTTTTAT